>NC_038047.1:16266128-16373684 GCF_002211085.1 Panicum hallii | reverse complement strand
CCCTCTCCGTTTTGCCCCTGCCCCGGCCGCCTGCCCTAGGCCGCCGGAATTGGTGGCGCCGCCCCTACCCCCTCTCTGTTCCTGGTAACGGGAGGAGGAAGAAGGGCACATTTGCCCTGAGCCCCCTGCCCTTTTGCTTATCCCCTTAAGAGCCCCACCTTCCCCTTAATCCCTTTTTCCAAATAAACCCCCCTGCTCATTCTATTTAGGAAGTGAACCCCCTCCTATACAAAACAATTACGGATAAACCCCCGACCTTTTCCAGGGTACCCTAAGTATTTCCAGAAATTCTAATCAAGCCCTTCCTCCAACAGTAATTACGAATAAGTCCTTGGACCCTTATTCCTTCCCTAAAACCCCGTTCGGCCTATCATTTTATGCGCCAAAAACCTTCCGTTTGCCCCGAAACTTTACCACGCCATTTCTATCATAATGTCGGCCATACCATCAAGAAATCCCCCAAAAATATTCTTTCTACCATTGTTTCTTAAGCTATTTCCGATTCGGGCTTGTAGATAAAACCTTTATTTCTTTTCTTTATTGAATGTTTGTTTGTGTGCGCCATAGATTACGAAGTGACCGAGGGAGAACCCGTCGACGAACAGTACTGCGAGCAAGAGTCCGAGAACCAGTGCCGCGAGTCCGAACCTGAAGGACAGTACCTCGATCAGGACTTCCCGGAAGGCTTTGTGAATGGCAAGTCCAATCCCATCCTTTGATGCATATTTATCCCAGTTTTATAAATACAACCTATTAGCCTATTTTATAAAATGCATCGTTTTATTGCAAGACATGGTTGGATAGCCACCCCTTGATTGATATGACCACTCCTTGATGACCTAGGATTTGCTTCGCTAGACGTTACCTACCGCTAGAGATGCTTATTACCTGTCATCCCCTTGATTATATTTTAAACCATGACCACAAGCGCTTTACCAAAAATAAGGGTACAAGGGTTTTAAAAAAAAAGATAAAATGGGGTTTTGAGAAAATAAAAGAAAGACATAATCTGACGAGATGGACGGCGTTTTCTGTGTGAAATGCCACTAGTGTGCTTGTACCTTGGTGGTTGAGCATGGACGGGAGATGTCCGTCTGGTCAATATAAGGATGAACTGGGGTGTCATCTTGCCTAACCCATTAATCGTACAACCACTCGACCGTTGTGTGGGCAACGGCTTAGCATAAACCCCACTAGTTGTTCTACTAGCCAAAAGGAGAGCGGGTGAGCAACGGGAGACCATGGAGAAGGAATACGATCTGTGTGAGTTATGTCCCGGTTATGACCTTGTTGATAGGTCATTAACCCCATGGTAGCTCCCGCGTTGGCTAGTTAGTTTCAGCTAAGGTGGGTAATGGCTTTGTTAGGATCCGCCGCGACATTAAGGTGTTCGTAGTGCGGTACCCTACTTGTGGGTAAAGTGTACCACCTCTGCAGAGTGTAAAATCTATTCAAATAGCCGTGTCCACGGTATTGGACGCGTTACGGCATGGTCACTTCAATAGATGTTTCGGGATGATTGGTTTTGTGGCGTGAGTTGTTTTGAAAGTAACTCGGCAGTTGTGCAGTAAGCTACTGTGGACGCGGAGTCCGGTGGCACTAAAACTTGGATCCTTTGTGTAGGATCAACTCCACTTATGATTCGATTACTATAAAAATGTTTGGAGGAAAACGTTTTGTTAAATGAACCCTTGCATGTGTAAAACCTTGCTTTATCGCAAATAAACCCTAACCCCACCCTTGATATAACCGTGCATGATCTCTGTTATCTCCCCTCCGGGGTGTGGTTGGACTTGTTGAGTACCTTTGTACTCACTATATATATATTTGTGGTTTTCTTCAGAGGAAGACCCGGACTACGTGATCGAAGACGTCGAATAGGGTTGAGTCCGCGCCCAACTTTGCCTGTGGTGTTGGCCCTCCGCAAGATGCTTCTGCTAGCGTGTTACTCTGAGCCCAGCTGGATCCCATGTGGTCTCACTTTGGTGTATTACATAGCTGTTTTATTACTAGTTATCATTTGTATCGAGTGCCCGCCTCCTCGGAGGTTTGTACGGTAATGTACCATCTGATGTAATAAATGTGTATCAGCCTCCTGGGACTGATTTTTATATCACATTTAAGTCACCTCGGATGAGGGATGCTTCAGGTGGTATCAGAGCCGTAGGTTGGCCGTTGGACGCGACCCTTAAGACCAAGGACATTTTTTCTAAGCCATTTCCCGTTGGAAACCTTTCCCCACCTAACTTATCCTTCCACACAATACTTACCTTTGCCCTTGCCTGATTCCAGATGGCTGACAATGGATGGAGTGACGGGATCTGCCCCACAGAGCCTGCCTTCCGAAGTTATTGCTACTCACCTGGGACGCGTCGGAGTTGTGGACCCACCAGAATACACCTACCGAGAGCATAGCTTCAGAGGGACCCCTCGGTGTGACCTGATGATCTTTGTGGGAAAAAGCACACTTTACCCCGACGTGGATCCCTGGTTCATCTCCACCACTGGCTTTGGGTTCCTAGACACCTTCCGAAAGGCTGCCCGAAAAGCCCTGCGACGCTTACGCATGGTCTATAGGCATCATCTTCAGCGAACTCCTATGGGATTTTTCCCACCTACTGGAAGGGGAGGACGCTCGTGGATTGCCCGGATGAGAGGATTAGGAAGGGAAGAAGAAGATCTAGAGGATACGGTTTCTCACCTATCCATTTATCTCACCGGCCTAGATCGACTATACAGTGAGCAGGCAAAACAACTGAAGCACCAAATTCGTAGGGCAGAAAAGGCAGAGCAAGAGTTGGAGGTACAGTTCAGGAGGGCAATGGAGGCTGAGGCTCAAGCTGAGAGCTCCCTAGCCTCTCTCCGAGACATATGGCAACATGACGCTCAAGAAAGGGAGCGTATCGAGGCGCACAAAAGAGAAGCTGGACTACTGGAAGGAGAACCCGAGGAAACCCATTGGGATAAGAGCACTCAGACCGAAGGGAGGTATTGGGGCATTGCCTTCCGCCAAAGAAGCGACCTAACCGGAGCGGGGAAGGATTCCCTTGGGAAGAGTAGAGTACCTAAGCTAGAGCTATTACCCTAGTAATAATGTATCCTTGGAAAATGTACCCGATCCTAATAAAGAACATCTATCCTTCCTGTACCCTACCTTGTGCGCAAGGCTGTTCACCCTACCTTTGTTTTCAGATGGCCGAGAATGGGTGGACCCAGGGCGTTTGCCAAGAAGAACCTGGTTTTCCCCGCCTTTTGATCAACTCCCTGGAGCGCCTCGGCATTACCGAGCGCCCAAGGTACTACAGCAGGGAGTACGAACACCTCGGTACTCGTCACTGTAGGGTGGTTCTCTCCATCGCCAGAAGCACCCGCCACCCCGACATCGAACCATGGCGAGTGACTGCCACAGGATTTCGACATCAGGATGCCTATCCCTTGGCCATCAGAAAAGCTCTCCGATACCTATGCCGGATCTTCGAAGAGCACCTCATTCCCACACCAATGAGGCTTTTTCTTCCGGTCATCAGGACGCAAGTCTGGCAGGCCCGCATGAGGAACTTGGAACGGCGCCGCCAACATGAAGACCTTTTATACCATGTGGTCGCATACCTCGTCTCCCTGGACAAGCTCTTTGACGAGCAAGCCCAAATCTTAAGGGAGCAAACCCACCGGGCTGAGCAAGCAGAGCTTGCAGTAAGGATGCACCAAATCCGGGTGGCTCAAGCCGAAGCAAGGACCGCGGCTGCTATAAGTAGCGAAGCCGTCGCTCAGGAAAGCCTCAGGCAGATCCAGGATCGGCGCATGCAAGAATGGACCAACGGCGGAACACCCGTCCCGGCAATCGGGGAAACCCAAGTCCTAATCAGAACACCCATCACAGGATGGGGAGGACTTTTTAGGACCCCGCAAGCTCCACCCGAAGGTACCGAAAGGACAGCTGCAGCCATGGAAGGAGAACTGTCGAACAGCCCCGAGAAAATGGGATCCTCGAAGACGACGAGGAAGAGCTACTCATTCCACTGGAAGTTCACTCCGCCCCGGAAGACGACTCGCCCCGTGAGTAATATGCCTTAGAGGTGCCCCCGGGATAAAACCGTCTCGGCCTCGAGCCTAGATTTGTGCCCACCCACCTGTATGACCTTTGTACCCGACCATGTAGTGTGTAGCCGTGCTTTCCTCAAGTGTTGTATCCCAGCGTAATAAATAAAACTATTTGCACTTAATGCTTGTTAGTCTATGCGATTGCCGGCAGTAGATAGAGTCTGCCTTTTTGAAAATAAAATATCACTTAAATCTAAGTCTCATAAGGGTTTTTACCCAATCCGCAGACGGCCCCTAGGCGTAACAACAGGGCCTTCCAAAGACGGGCACATGCCACTCCAAGTACGGAGAGACAACAGGGTATGCAAGGACAAGCCCCCGATCAGGAAGATCAGGAAGATCAGGAAGTGAGCCAGCAGGGAGGAGAAAGCCAAGTAGGAGCATGACATGCCCCACCCCCACCGGCCATTGACCTGGTGCAAGTATTGAACAACCAGAACCTCTTACTGGAAGCTTTGACCAATGTCGTCACCAACCCAAGACCCCGTGAGCAGAATACAAATGACAAACTAACAGCC
Source organism: Panicum hallii (assembly GCF_002211085.1). Taxonomy (NCBI): domain Eukaryota; kingdom Viridiplantae; phylum Streptophyta; class Magnoliopsida; order Poales; family Poaceae; genus Panicum; species Panicum hallii. The sequence continues at coordinate 16,369,065 of NC_038047.1, read as the reverse complement.
TTTCTGAGGACCAAGCCACCCACCTTTGCAGGCTCCTACAACCCCTTGGACGCAGACGACTGGCTGCGCGTTATCAAGAGGAAACTCGAACCATTTGAGCATGGAGACCGTGACAAGGTCCGTTTAGCTGCTCACCAGCTCACTGGAACTGCTTTAGCTTGGTGGGAAAACTACTGTGCAGCTGCGCAGGATGCCTCCACTATTACTTGGAAGGAGTTTGTGGATGAATTCCGTCGTTATCACATCCCAGCAGCCACCATGAAGCGCAAGGCAGATGAGTTCCGTGAGCTGCAGCAAGGCAACAAGTCAGTTGAAGAGTACACATACCAGTTCATAGAACTAGCTCGCTATGCACCGGAGGAAGTAGACAAGGATGAAAAGAAGCAGGATATGTTCAGAAAGGGTTTAAATGCAGAACTCAAGAAGCTGCTTTCCCCATGCATCTACCCAGACTTCAACACACTGATGAATATGGCTATCATCACTGAGAGAGCCATGGCAGAGGAAAAGAGAGACAATAAGCGTAAGTTCCTAGAAGCCAAAGCTCGCCAGCAGGACCGTTTCCAGAAACCAAGGCACTTTGGCCCTCCGGCGACCAAGTCCCAAGCCCCTATGCAGTATAGGACCCAGCCACAAGCTACTGGCTCTCAAGCCCCCAACACCCAGCTTAGACAGTTCAAGAGCAAGAGCACCATGAAGGTTCCACAGAGTAATACAAGCCAAGTTACTGCCAGCAGCAATACCCGAGCATGCTTCAACTGCCGTGAGACAGGACACTTCATTGCCAATTGCCCTTATGCCAATAACAAGCCGGCAGCACCAGCCCTCTCCAACTCAGTGAATGGACCAAGGCCAGCTTTATCAGGAGCCAATTGTGTACCCATCCGCAATAACAATACCGGCAACAACAACCAGCAGATGGGGCCGCCCCAGCAGTCCTTCGGACGAGCCCGCATCAACCACATCAACACGCAGGAGGCTCAGGACGCTCAGGGTGTTGTGCTCGGTGAGTTTCTAGTCAGCTCAGTTTTGGCAACAATATTGTTTGATTCCGGAGCATCACATTCATTCGTGTCCTCAAGTTTTGTGGAAAAGCACAATATACCTACAGTGCTACTTAAAACACCCCTATTAACCCGAACGCCCGGAGGTGACATTAAGTGCCGACTGGGTTGTTCCCGGGTAAGGATCATCTTAAGTGGGGTAGAGTTCCTAGCAGACCTAGTAGTACTTAAGTCTAAAGGTATAGATGTGATCCTTGTAATGGATTGGCTAAGCCTACACAATGGCCTCATAAGCTGTGCTGACAAGGTGGTACACCTAACCAACCCAGAAGGAGTACAAGTAACCTGCCACACTCGGGGAATGGACCAGACCCAATGGTTTTGAGCATGGAAGCTAAACTTTTGGAAGAAGTTCCAGTAGTAAATGAATACTTAGATATTTTTCCGGAAGAACTCCCGGGGATGCCGCCAGATAGGGATATAGAGTTTGTCATTGACCTTGCCCCTGGAACCTCTCCTATAGCTAAGAGACCCTATAGGATGGCAGCCTCTGAATTGGCAGAGCTAAAAAGGCAGCTGGAAGAGTTACAACAAAGTGGTTTCATTAGACCGAGCTCATCACCATGGGGAGCTCCGGTCTTGTTTGTCAAGAAGAAGGACGGAAGCATGAGGATGTGCGTGGATTACCGTGCACTAAATGAAGTTACCATCAAGAACAAATACCCCCTTCCCAGAATTGATGACCTCTTTGATCAGCTGAAGGGAGCCAAGTATTTCTCCAAGATAGACCTAAAGTCGGGATATCACCAGCTCAAGATTAAGGAAAGTGATATTCCGAAGACGGCCTTCGTCACCCGCTATGGGCAATATGAGTTTACCGTGATGTCCTTTGGACTCACCAATGCACCTGCTTACTTCATGAACCTCATGAATAAGGTGTTTATGGAAGAGTTAGATAAGTTTGTCGTAGTTTTCATTGACAACATACTTATTTACTCCAAGAGTGTCGACGAACATGAGCAGCACCTACGAGTGGTTCTAGAAAGGTTGAGAGTGCACAAGCTCTATGCCAAGTTCAGCAAGTGTGAATTTTGGCTTGAGAAAGTAGCATTTCTCGGTCATATCTTGACCGCAGAAGGAGTAGCAGTGGATCCCGAGAAAGTCGAAGCAGTCTTCAATTGGCAGCAGCCAACTAATGTTGATGAAATTAGGAGCTTTCTCGGTTTAGCCGGATATTACCGGAGATTTATCGAAGGATTCTCCAAGATAGCCCGACCCATGACAGAGCTACTCAAGAAAGAGAAGAAGTTCACCTGGACCGAGTCATGTGAGAGAAGCTTCCAGGAGTTAAAGAGAAGACTGGCAACCGCCCCGGTACTAACCTTGCCAGACATCCAACGGGACTTTGTCATTTATTGTGATGCATCCCGTCAAGGATTAGGATGTGTCCTTATGCAAGGTGGGAAAGTAGTGGCATATGCCTCCCGACAACTCAAGCCTCATGAGCAGAATTACCCGACCCATGACTTGGAATTGGCAGCCGTAGTACATGCCCTCAAGATTTGGAGACACTATCTGATTGGGAATAGGTGTGAGATCTACACGGACCATAAGAGCTTAAAATACATCTTCACCCAGCCAGAATTGAACTTAAGGCAAAGAAGGTGGTTAGAACTAGTTAAGGATTATAATGTGGTAATCCATTACCATCCTGGCAAAGCAAACGTGGTAGCAGATGCCTTAAGCCGAAAATCTTATGGACCTAAGAATGCCCACCTTCTAGAAGAGATGGCACAATTAAATGTGCACATCGTCCCCCAGGGTTCCAGTCACAAGTTGAGTGTTCAACCTACTTTGGAGGACCAGATCAGAAAGGCCCAAGGTTCAGATAAGGACTTGATGAGAATCCGCATGCATACGGGGGAAAACAAGGCACCGGATTTCAGAGTGGATGACAAAGGAACCTTATGGTACAAGGATAGAATTTGCGTACCTAAGGAAGGAGAGTTCCGACAGACTATTATGGATGAAGCCCACAACTCAGCATATTCCATCCACCCAGGATCCACCAAGATGTATGTAGATATAAGGCAAAAGTATTGGTGGAGTGGAATGAAAGCGGATATTGCAAGATTCGTCGCCCATTGTGATAATTGTCAAAGGATCAAGGCTGAACATCAGAGACCAGCAGGATTGCTGCAACCCTTGCCCATCCCGGTTTGGAAATGGGATGAGATAGGAATGGATTTTGTAGTGGGTTTACCCAAGACACAGAAAGGACATGACTCCATATGGGTGATAGTGGACCGGCTCACAAAATTCGCTCACTTCCTACCTGTACGGACCAATTATGGTGGAGAAAACCTAGCACAGCTCTATGTGGATAACATAGTGAAGCTGCATGGCGTACCTAGCAGAATTGTTTCTGATAGAGGAACCCAATTCACCTCTAGATTTTGGAAAAGTTTGCATAAGGCCATGGGCACCAAGTTGGACTTCAGTTCGGCTTATCACCCGCAGACCGACGGTCAAACAGAAAGGGTGAACCAGATTATGGAGGATATGCTAAGAGCATGTGTCCTTACTTATGGCAAGGATTGGGAACAAAGTTTACCGTACGCTGAGTTTTCGTACAACAATGGTTATCAAGCAAGCTTGGGCATGTCACCATTTGAAGCTCTCTATGGGAGAAAGTGCAGGACCCCCCTGATGTGGTCAGAAGTTGGAGAGCGTGCCCTAGTTGGACCCGCACTCATAAAAGAAGCGGAAGAAAGAGTGGCCGAAATTAGGGAGAAACTGAAGGCCGCCCAATCCCGACAGTAGAGTTACTCAGACAAGAAGAGACGAGAAGTAAGCTTCAATCCAGGAGACTTCGTCTATCTCAAGGTTTCACCTATTCGAGGGACTCGGAGATTTCAAGTACATGGGAAACTAGCCCCTCGGTACATTGGACCGTACCAAGTACTGAAGAGAATTGGAGCTGTAGCATACCGTCTAGAACTACCAGAAGGAATGTCTGACATACACCCAGTATTCCATGTATCCCAACTGAGAAGATGCCTGAGGGTACCCGAAAGAGAATGGGTGATGGAAGAAGAAATAGCTTTACAGAAAGATCTTCGGTACCAGGAAGTACCTGTCAGAATTTTGGACACTGTCATGAAAAGAACAAGAAACTCTGAAGTACGGATTTGCAGAGTTCAGTGGAGCAGACATGGAGTGGAAGAAGCTACATGGGAACGCGAAGATGCCCTTAAGAAAGAGTTTCCCCATCTATTTAGGAACCAGCCGAATCTCGGGGACGAGATTCATTTTAAGTGGGGTAGGTTTGTAATGCCCGCGTTTTACCCTATTTAAATTACAGCACAAATCGCTCGCTAGAAAAAAATTCTTTCGTCAAGCTCAGATCGCTCCTAAACCCTTACCGTCCGGACTCCTAATCGCCCAAAACATTTTCGACCTTCGTCGTCTGATATCCGAAATTAACCGCCATCCTTTCTTTTCCTCGACCCCCGCGCCATGCCGCGTGCTCAACCTCGCGCGTCGCGCCGCACGCTTGCGACCGTCGCCGCGAATCCCGCCGACGCAGCTCTTTCCCCTCGCGCGTCGCGTCGCACGCTCGCGACCGTCGCCGTGAATCCCGCCGACGTAGGCCCCCCCCCCCTCCTCCTTTCCTTTCTCCCCTGTTCCTCCTTTTCCTCCTCTTCTTTTTCCCCTCTCTCTTTTCTCCTTTCCTGCTCCTTCCCTCGCTCCCCTGCACGCGCAGCACGGCACCAAGCAGAGCTCGACGCCGGCCACCACCACCACCCCCGCCCATTGACGACTCCACAGGAGCTGCCTAACTTGGCCCTCCTCTGCGCGCGCCGTACCCTCTTGCCGCCTCGGCGCTCGCGCTCGCCCCGGCGTGCCGCGGCAACACAGAACCGGCCGCCGCGCGTCACCTCGCCACGAGCCGCCTCCCCATGCGCCGCGCGCCCCCAGGCCGCCCCTCCACGCTACACGCCACCACCCGCCCTGTGCAGCGACGACCAGCGCCACCGGCCGCCCTGCGCAGCAGCAATCCCGCCCCCACCGCCATTACTGGCCGCCACCGGCCTCCACCGCGCCCCCCTCCTTCCCGCCCTCGCTGGCCTACAAATAACCCCCCCACGACGCGTCTCGCCACCACCACAAACTCCCCCGCAACCCCTAGCCCCCTCCCCGGCCTTGCTCCACCGCCGCCGCAAGATCCTCCGCCCGCCACCCCTGGCCCTCGTGGGCAGGCCGCCTCGCGCCGCCCCAGCTCGTGGTGAGTGGTGGAATGAGTCCCCCTTGCTTCCCTCTCCGTGTAGCCCCTGCCCCTGGCCGCCGGCGTGCCCTAGGGCCGCCGGAATCAGTGGCGCCGCCAGCCCCTACCCCCTCCTCTGTTCCTGGTAACAGGAGGAGGAAGAAGGGCACATTTGCCCTGAGCCCCCTGCCCTTTTGCTTATCCCCTTAAGAGCCCCACCTCCCCTTAATTCCTTTTTCCAAATAAACCCCCCTGCTCATTCTATTTAGGAAGTGAACCCCCCTCCTATACAAAACAATTACGGATAAACCCCCGACCTTTTCCAAGGTACCCTAAGTATTTCCAGAAATTCTAATCAAGCCCTTCCCTCCAACAGTAATTACGAATAAGTCCTTGGACCCTTATTCCTTCCCTAAAACCCCGTTCGGCCTATCATTTTATGCGCCAAAAACCTTCCGTTTGCCCCGAAACTTTACCACGCCATTTCTATCATAATGTCGGCCATACCATCGAGAAATCCCCCAAAAATATTCTTTCTACCATTGTTTCTTAAGCTATTTCCGATTCGGGCTTGTAGATAAAACCTTTATTTCTTTTCTTTATTGAATGTTTGTTTGTGTGCGCCATAGATCACGAAGTGACCGAGGGAGAACCCGTCGACGAGCAGTACTGCGAGCAAGAGTCCGAGAACCAGTGCCGCGAGCCCGAACCTGAAGGACAGTACCTCGATCAGGACTTCCCGGAAGGCTTTGTGAATGGCAAGTCCAATCCCATCCTTTGATGCATATTTATCCCAGTTTTATAAATACAACCTATTAGCCTGTTTTATAAAATGCATCGTTTTATTGCAAGACATGGTTGGATAGCCACCCCTTGATTGATATGACCACTCCTTGATGACCTAGGATTTGCTTCGCTAGACGTTACCTACCGCTAGAGATGCTTATTACCTGTCATCCCCTTGATTATATTTTAAACCATGACCACAAGCGCTTTACCAAAAATAAGGGTACAAGGGTTTTAAAAAAAAAGATAAAATGGGGTTTTGAGAAAATAAAAGAAAGACATAATCTGACGAGATGGACGGCGTTTTCTGTGTGAAATGCCACTAGTGTGCTTGTACCTTGGTGGTTGAGCATGGACGGGAGATGTCCGTCTGGTCAATATAAGGATGAACTGGGGTGTCATCTTGCCTAACCCATTAATCGTACAACCACTCGACCGTTGTGTGGGCAACGGCTTAGCATAAACCCCACTAGTTGTTCTACTAGCCAAAAGGAGAGCGGGTGAGCAACGGGAGACCATGGAGAAGGAATACGATCTGTGTGAGTTATGTCCCGGTTATGACCTTGTTGATAGGTCATTAACCCCATGGTAGCTCCCGCGTTGGCTAGTTAGTTTCAGCTAAGGTGGGTAATGGCTTTGTTAGGATCCGCCGCGACATTAAGGTGTTCGTAGTGCGGTACCCTACTTGTGGGTAAAGTGTACCACCTCTGCAGAGTGTAAAATCTATTCGAATAGCCGTGTCCACGGTATTGGACGCGTTACGGCATGGTCACTTCAATAGATGTTTCGGGATGATTGGTTTTGTGGCGTGAGTTGTTTTGAAAGTACTCGGCAGTTGTGCAGTAAGCTACTGTGGACGCGGAGTCCGGTGGCACTAAAACTTGGATCCTTTGTGTAGGATCAACTCCACTTATGATTCGATTACTATAAAAATATTTGGAGAAAACGTTTTTGTTAAATGAACCCTTGCATGTGTAAAACCTTGCTTTATCGCAAATAAACCCTAACCCCACCCTTGATATAACCGTGCATGATCTCTGTTATCTCCCCTCCGCGGGTGTGGTTGGACTTGTTGAGTACCTTTGTACTCACTATATATATATTTGTGGTTTTCTCAGAGGAAGACCCGGACTACGTGATCGAAGACGTCGAATAGGGGTTGAGTCCGCGCCCAACTTTGCCTGTGGTGTTGGCCCTCCGCAAGATGCTTCTGCTAGCGTGTTACTCTGAGCCCGAGCTGGATCCCATGTGGGTCTCGCTTTGGTGTATTACCATAGCTGTTTTATTACTAGTTATCGTTTGTATCGAGTGCCCGCCTCCTCGGAGGTTTGTACGGTAATGTACCATCTGATGTAATAAATGTGTATCAGCCTCTTAGGACTGATTTTTATATCACATTTAAGTCACCTCGGATGAGGGGACGCTTCACAATGATGACATTGCGGGCGTCCCGGCCAACGTTGATGATGGCGTGAAGGTCGCCTGTGGAGGAGTCGTAGACGTTGCTGCTCCCCTGTTGGTTCGTCTCGACTGTGTGGTGCCTTCATTTGGCGCGTTTTGCATTGATGAGTTTACGATGTTCCTTCTGGATGTCATCTACATCTTCTATCTTGATGTTGACTGAGAATTCAATACCTATTGATGCGTCTACATCTTCGTCGAGTGGATCAAGGGGGTAGTCGTCGTAGTCGTCTAGCTAGACCCACTCTAAGCCTTCACAGTCCTTGCCGGCGCGAGTCATGAACACTTCTTGATTGGGGGCGAAGCGTTTGGCACTCCGCACCATCTAGCCCTCGTCTTCATCGTCGAAAGGAGGGAGGGGTCTACCTTCTTAAAAAGGGAGTTTGCCGGGTGTGGTAATGGATCGTGGTGGACTTGATTTGAGAAACCTAGAGGGTTTCATGCCCTTTCGATGCTCAAACCTGCCCGACCAATCTGATCCCCTTACCAGACCCCAGGGGTTACTTATTAACGGTGTCATATGAGCAGCCGAATATGAGTAGTTGTCGGGAACAGTAACCCCCCGACGCGCGGTGGCTTCTCCTTCTCCGAGTGGTAGTAGATGATCCAAATCCTCTTCCGATACGGAGAGTGTCCTAGGTTGAACCGCCTCAGACCAATCTAGACATGGCTTGGGGGTTTCAAGTTTGACGATGGAGAGAGTGTGCGTTGCACACAAGGTAGGCGGCGAAGCGTAGCTTTGATTCGTGGGTGATTTGTCGATGAAGCCGACTAGTCGGAGCTGATTCTAACTAGTTGTTGACCGCGTGGAGGTAGTCGCCGAATAGTTTAAGACTCGTCCACGACTAGTTTCTAGTCGAGATGGGTTGTTGAGGTAATCGTTGGCGTTGCCGATTTGTCAAAGTAGTCATAACTGCGGCACGAGCCGAGTAGTCGAGGTCATCGTTGCAGCGCATCGGTGTTGTGATGCAAGCTGAAGTTGAGTGGAGTAGTCGAAATCTTACGGCTCTCTGGGGTTGATACACCGAAGGATGGATTCTACCACAAGCCGGGAGTCGTATTCAAGTAACTCAGAGGGCTCTAGACCCTTCTAGTACATGAAACGGCCTTGCGGGGTAGATGTTATGGTTAAACCTAGGTGATTATCCGAAAAGGTTTCGGGATCGTCATCTGACTCCGAGTGGTTGTTGAGAACAGGAGCCTCCCGACAAGCGGCGGCTCCCTTGTCCCTGAGTCCTCCCAGGCTACAACTTGTAATTAACGAGTACTCTTCGTTTGAGTCTGAGTAGTTGTCGAAAACAGGGGCCCCGCGACAAGCGGTGGCTCCCTTGTCTCCAATCTTGAGAAGACGATCCAAGTCCTCCTCCAAGTCGGAGAGGGACTTGGACCGTGTGGCCTCCTCAGATTGGTTTGAATCCGATCCGAGTAGTCCTGACGTAGCATGAGTTGAAGTCACGTCGAAAACGGACGTTGTCTTGATCTCCCCGGCGTGATCAGGGAGCAGCAATTCGTCGAGGTTGTCGATAAACTTGTCGAGGTTGCTGCAAAGGCCTCCGGCTTCCTAGAGTCGGCTAGGTGGCTGTTGAAGCCATCCAAACCATTGGTGACACAGATCCAGGAGCTGAAGATGAAAGTTGTGCACTCATCGAGCACGGCGCTGGTGAAGCTGAAAGATGACATCGAGTTCTCCGGTGGATGCTCGATGAACACCCCTACCTGGCGCGCCAGCTGTCGGTGTTTTACCGCCACACCCACCGATGGATACCCCTGAGGCGGTGAGTTTGTAGGTAGGGTGTCGTCGAGATTAGGAACTCGAAGGTGCAAGGAATACAAAGTTTAGACAGGTTCGGGCCACCGAGAGCGTAATACCCTACATCCTGTGTGTTGTTTGTATTGCCTTAGGTGTTGACATTGTGTCTGTTGCATGAGGCACGAGTTGTCCCTCATGGTCCTGCTCGAGGAGGGTCCCTGTCCGCCATTATATAGTCTAGGGGGACAGGGTTACATGGAAATTCTAGTCAGATACGAGCTTAAGAGTCCTACCCGAGTACTACTCGGGTAGTTTCCTTCTATTTCGACTAGTTCTACTACTACTCGAGTAGTTCTACTACAGCACGAGTAGTTACAGGGCGTGGGCCATGTCCCACCCCTTATCCTGTAAAATGTACGCTATATGCACAGTCCCGTGGATCCGGGTCTGACAGTCCAAAGTATAAATCAACATTTTCACCGCCGATTCCAACGGTCACTACGCCTGCCTACATATGAACCGGAGGTGAAAACCTACCACTGCCGGGATGGATTGAACAGGTGGTGATGGCCCTCTTTGCAAAGTCATAGTCATAGTAGTGAATATTTAGATCAAAATTTATCCCAAGTTGTCATCACTTAGTTGGTTCAACATACGTTAATGTATGCCCCCCCCCCCCAAAAAAAAAAAGTTTCATGAAAGTTTGAGGAAGTTTCTTGACTTCCTTGATTCTGGAGTGCTAGAACATTGGTATAGCAAATGACGAGTTGTAGCAGATAATTCTCTAGTTAGGGCATATGTGATTTTGGTGGTAGAGTGATAACATAATAAATAGTACTAATATGTCTGTCAATACATTATACTAGCGTGGACACTAGCACGCACTTCAAGGAGAATGATTTTTGAAAGAAAACTTGAAGGAGAATGTGTGTGTATATTTTAAAAGTCATCCGTGTTGGTTGTGTGCTGGATAGACAGCCTCAGAGTTTGTTTATACTGAGGTCGACATCAATTGGACTATTTAGCCTTAATCTACTTAGTTATGGGAACTCGCTGCTTCTACTGATAAACATGTTCGGATAAATATTATGTCCAAAAAGGTTCTTTAAACTATTGTCATTTTCAAACTATAAAAGTACATCTAAAATATAAGACAATTCAACAATGTTAATGACATGTGTTCCTGATCTTTGTGCCCGATAACAAGACGTCACAGCGCGCGTCAACCAGTCTCCCGTACTTGGCAACTACCTAGTCTATTTCCTCGTACTGAATGTCTCCTAGCCTTGCTGCCTATTCTGTTGTAGCACATGTATCCGGCCGGCCAATGGAATGAACATCATGTGTGCACTGCTGGAGTATGGAGTATACAGAAACTAGACATTATCAACCTAACAAATAAATATGCGCAAAGGTACATGACCATATAGTGTATATAATGCATTTACGGTGTGATTTAATCAATTACAAGCATAATTATCGTGTAAAGTTATTTGTAACAGGTTTGGATTAGATGTGAGAGTTCTTTCCCTGCCCTGTGACTGTGAGTGCTCACCGGGCCATTGCGGTATGTTTCTATCTAGTTCTTCAACTTTCTTTTTATCTGTGTAACTGACTAATAATTAACTGTGATGCGGCTTGTATACTAGCGAGCAGCACTTCTGGCGATTGCAGTAATCACCAACTTTTTTTTTTGCTAAGTTCCTAGTGAAACTATTATCCTCCAGATGAAAGTTGTGCCGAATTCCCAGGTGTCTGTGTGGATGCTTCATGCTTTAATTCTTAGTTGTGTCAAACTACGCAGTATATAGTCCCTCGTTTGTGGAAGCTTCATGCTTTAATTCATATATTTTGAAACAGATGGGGTTTCTTTTTGGCAGATAAAATGTTTTGGCAAAATAGGCATTTTAATCCCTCAACTTTGATCCGAGGGTCAAGTTCATCCCTCAACTTTCAAATCGGCCAATATGATCCCTCAGCTTTTATTTTTAGTCAAACTCATCCTTATGCTGATATTATACTCCATAATGATATGAGATTTATGCAAAAAGTTCTCTTTATTCTTGGCTCCTTCCTCTTCTAAATTTATTAGGAGCTGAACATCGTAAGTGTTTAATTTGGAGCAAAGAATTTTATTTATCCATACATCGTATTATATTGCGGACTACTTGTTGCGTAACTTCCTAACCCCATATAAAATTTATTGCAGAAAGTTAAGCGAACAATGACACAAACAATGAAAATCGAGGAGAAGAAAAAGAAACCAAGGGTAAAATGGACTTTTTACATTTATCTAATATTATTATGGAGCATAATATCAGCACAAGGACGAGTTTGATCTCAAAATAAAAGTTAAGAGACTATATTGGCCAATTTGAAAGTTAAGGGATGTGCTTGATCCTTGGAATAAAATTGAAGGACCAAAATATCTATTTTGCTTGATTCTCAGTTATTTCCTGAACTGCCACAAAATGGATGTTGCGTGGAAGGTACCGCTTAACGAAATAAAAATGCATTGGTTAGTCTCCGGCCCGGAAAATACCCATGAACTAACTCCCGTTGCCGTCTAGTGCATTCATATTAGTAAGCGGTATTCAATTTTTGCTAGTGCATATAGCAGCACAATACAGCTTCGGCATCGTAACAGAATTGCATTCACTTTGAATTGTTCTAGAAGATAACAGCTAATATAATACCCCAAACATCTCTATGTAAAATTTGAAGTTTCCACTTGCCACCCTCAAATGCATCAACTATTCACAATATTCTTCCTTGAAAAGCAGGTCTGGAGTTCTTTTTCTTCAACCGCTAAGTTTCAGATGGTATGCCCAATAAACATTGTAATCTGATTTATTCCTTGTTACGAACTGAAACTCTTCCTTTCATGCTGCCTGCTTGCTTTGTAGGACCACACTACTTGCAGCCTCTATGCTTCATGATAGATTAGATAACCCTATCTTGTGCAGGGACTGCGTGCAAGAGGTCTTCAAAGCAGATCACTCTAATGGAGCTTAAACCGATGACGCTGCATCAAGAAATTCATATGAAATGTGAAGTAAACAAGGGTGCCCACGGCCTCGCTAGGGGAGCAATTTCAGTAGGAAAAAAAACATAGAAGGCAGTGTAACAGTAGACAATATAATCACGCTACATGTACATCCCAATATTGTTCCTATTCCTGGGGACAGGTTATTTTTCAAAAGAAGTTTCTCTGCACGGTAAAAGCCTAGAAGGACACCCAGGACTTCCATCACTCATCCAGTTTGTCTGCTGGTTTTGATGGTACATGTAGGGGAGCATCATGGGTCTCTGATGCTAAGTTACCTTCTTGGGCAGAACCTGTGTGCTTCCGTACCAGCAGTTTGCATCTCCTTTGATCAAAGCGACAAGGAATGAATAAAGCCACTTAGCTGAGCCAAATGCGCAGAATGGTAAAGACGCTTAGCTCAGCGACATCAGAGTTCCTTGGCAAATAGGCTTCTTTTGATCTTTGCCTTTAAATATCACCAACAATCCATAACCTCCAGATAATAGATATAAGCTTATGGTATGGACTATGGATACATAAATAACATCATCTACAAACCAAATCCTCCAGGTATAGGTCACTTTACCTTTTCCTTTCCTCCTCTTTTTTCTTTTTCACTTTTATTTATTTCTAGTCCTGCTTCTCACTCTACCACACTTTAAGCATCTTCTCTTTGCTTCTTCAAGCAGGCACGAACAGAACGTTCTAATATTAAAACAATGACGGTTGGGTCACCACGCTTGCGCACCATTACCTTCAGCTCTTCCAGCCAGCGAGCCTGAGCTCTTGCCGCCATGCCAAGCCTTAGCACTGGAGCAGGGCCTCCCGTGGTGAATGTGTACCATGAGAAGTCCATGATCTTACCCGATGTATCAAGGGTGCTCACATGCCTGTATGAGAAAAATGTCAAGTTTGAGACAATCAAAGCCTCTTACAAGGACATACTAAGCCTCCAGGTACTTTATATATCCCAATGTTCTTTGCAACAACCAAATAGTAGAAGCAGCAGTTTGTTTGGCAAAACAACTCGATCTCATTTCAAATTTTGCATCCTGTTCATTCGCCTCTGCAGGCATCGAGGAGTGTTCCGGTTCCATTCTACGATGGACCTGTATTTCTTCAAGGTAATGTCACTAACTTGTGTAATCATTGAACCATCCCATTATCCCAATTACATAATTCTTTATGGTCTCAGTTGCAGTGACACAATATTTTGCAAGCCAAACATGCACATATTAGAATGATATGTTGTCCAAGTGAATAACTCAAAAGGGTGAATCACGTACCAACAAGAAAAACAGTATGAGAAGCCTGGTGAACAACATTTTCATGTAAAAGCCATATACATTTTTCAGAGAAAACACAAAGTAAACCACAAGTAAACTGATCGTGTTATTAGAAAACAATCAGATTACAAGAGCGGTAGTAAGGTTGTTATTATCATTCCAAGGCAGAATCTTGCGTAAAATGCTTCTAATTAGTTCTAGCTTTTTATACAAAAAATTCCTTCCATATTAGTTCAGGCTGAAACAACCGTAGTATGAGCCAACATTTTGTACCAGTCTGTCCATCTAAAATTTTTATGACATCAGTATATTAGCAGCCACAAAAAACATATGGTCTAATATTACTATTTTCTTCTTCAAAGTAACTACTTAATTAATAATCTTAACTTTAGAAGCAGAACTTTCATAATTTGTGCATAAAAGAACAACTCAGTGTATACAATGATATGGGAGACATATACTGAAGACATTGTTCTCTCACAAAGATTGAAGATATTTTATAGCAGTTATTGCTGTGAAGAGAAATGAAAATGTGCCAGATTTGAAAAGGTTCACCTTTATATGTGTCACTCTCAATTCTTATTAGTATCACATACAGCCTGAAACAATTAAGATGGAACGTCTGAAAGTAGCAGGATACATCAAAGAAGACTAATATTCCAGTCCCCAGACTCCTAGTGCAAATCTTGTTCAAGCCAAATAAGTATGGGGAATTTGCATAATATTCCAATAAGTATACTTCTTTATACCAAAAGCTATTTTCAGAAAGAATAAAAATACTGTGGGAACAATCTGTAGGTCCAATAAATCTAACTTCTTCCAGGAATCTCAGAAGATTATATAGGACTTCTACTGGTTAGCAATGTAATATGAAATACAAAACAAAATAAAGACTACTCTGATTAGATGTTTATCCTTCATCCTTCTGCTTCCAAATTTTTCACTCACTCTTTTGAATACAATGGGCTCGTCATAATGTACACCCATTTGTTCCCAGTAATGCATGAAACATTAGCAGCAAATTGTTCTAGGATCACGATTTGGAAATGAAATGCAATGATGTTTACATGTTTCATAGAAATGTTTTGAGCATGAAAATATACATGATGCTCTTCTACATGGCTGTACTAGCAAGGTTTGTATGGTAGCAACACAAAGTGGTGCTTCTTTCCCTATACAAATCAAATGGATTTTAACAACATTCTGTTTCTCAAGCAAAATTACACCAGAAATATAAATGTGTGAAACATATAAACCAGAAATATAGATGATACAACTTGAGACAGAATGCAGAACTGACCTGTCCTGTAACCTGCAGATTCAAGAGCAATCTGCCGCTATCTAGCAGAGACCTACGAGCATCAGGGGTATCCTTTCCTCCTGGGAAAGGATGTCCTTGACAGGGCCTCCATTGAACAATGGCTCCGGAACGAGGAGCATGCCTTCGACCCTCCAAGCCGGGCATTATTCTGCCATATTGCCTTCCCATTTCATGATGAGGATGACGACAACAACGAAGACATCAACCGAGAGAAGCGGAAGCTGGAGGAAGTTTTGGAAGTTTACGAGCAGAGACTTGGTGAGAGCGATTACCTTGCTGGGAACAAGTTCACCCTCGCCGACCTTGTTCATCTGCCTGGCACCCACCATGTCATTACATCTGAGAAATTCGCCTACCTGTACGACTCAAGAAAGAATGTGCAGAAGTGGTGGAACAGGATCTCATCCCGGGATTCCTGGCAGCAGGTGCTGAGGGACATGAGGACCGTGGAGGAGGAACACAGAAAGGAGGAACATGAGAGGCAGCAGCAGCAATGGCAAACAGAACATTTGCCACAGTTCGGTGTCCGCAGCATTCACATAAGCCATCGGCAGCAGGAGGGCACAAAGTCACAGACTGTGCTGGTTGCACCTCCCAGCACTGGTACCATCATAACTTCCATTCCACCAGCTCCACAAGATCATGAAAATACCTCTGACCCTAAGCCTTCCTCACCTATCCAAAGAAATCAAGGTGGCTTCTTTACAACCACTGAAAAAACTGAACCAACATCAGGGCAGACAGATTCTACCACACAGAAACCACCTAGTAGTGTACAGAGCACTAAAAGTGGCTTCTTCACCCAGCCTTCCACTCCTACCACTGCCAAGATGGATCAGAGAACCGATGCTGAGAAGCCCAGCCGCAAAGATGCCTCATCTCCTAGCAAAACCAGTCAAACATCACCCAAAGAAGCTCCTGATAAGCCCCACCTTTCTGATTTTTTCAAGGTTGGCGGCTACAAAGACGAGGCGGAATCCCTTGTCAAGCCCAGTCCACAAGCTTCCTCCAAGATCCCTGGAGCCAGGCAGACCAGTGAAGCAGTTGCTCCTGACAAGCCCAGTCCAGGATCAGCCAAATCTCCCCACAGAATTACTGAACCTGATTACAGTGAAACTGAGAGCAAACATTTTGGTGTCCATCCTCATGTTGACAAGCCTGATGCACAAAAACAACAAACACCTTATGGAAAGCCTCCTGAACAGAGAGTTGCAGACACTATTGTTGGTCCTGAATCAGGTGAAAAACAGAAAAGTGCAATTGGCTCTCCTTATTCTCGAGGTGAAACTGAAAAAAAATCTACAGACACTGGTCCCCCAGCTATTGCAAAGAGAGCAACAGAGGCTGATCAAGATCGAGCTCCATCATCTCAAGATGGCATTGATGAAGATGAAAGATTCTCAACTAAGAGGCTCAGAAGAATGTTAAATCCAGAAGCTCCGGATTCTCAAGACCCTGCCATGGAGGAGGAAGCACCTGCCCGATCCAATACGCCTTCAGATGTCCATGACAAAGAAAAGGAAACTACAACAGTCCCAGCCAACAAAATGAACAGTTCTCCACCAACAGGCACAAGAGCTCCTTACACTCCGGAGGTAGCAGATGAAAGGGGGGTCATTTCGCCACCTAGAGAAGTGGCTTACAATGATCGTGCTACTGACGGGCCAGGAAAAACACCACTCGTCCAACAAGTACCACCTGCTGCTACTAGCACTGACAAGTTGGCCAAAACAGAAGGTGCTAACATAAGAGCACCACAAGGAGCACCACAGCAAACCCCAACTGATGCAAGAAGTGGATCAGCATTGGTGCAAGGAGTTGATCCACGTGCTCGTGTTGTCAGTGATGAACAGACATACAAGAGTTCCGCCATGGGTGGAAAAGCTCCAGATGCAAAAAGGAAGGCTACTGACAGTCAAGGTTCTCCAGCATCAATCCAAGAAGCAAATCTTGATGCCCTTGGGAAGCAAGCACCAGTTAGCCAAGAAGAAATCCCTGGTGTTCTAGATACCGGTGACCGTGGCATAACCAAAAAATATATTAGTGAAAAAAGGACAGCAGAACCAACTTCAGGTTCTCAACAAATAACAGAACCAGTCGAAGGAGTTGATCCTACCTCACCTGGAATCCCTGGTGATAAGTCAACCAGAGCAGCAACAGCTGATCCAGGTGCAGCATTGCCTGCACCGGTGCGAGCACCAGCTTCTGCTGTGCAGAATGCTTCTGGAGTATTCCATGAAGGAAATCTTGACGCTGATGGCAAGAACAAGGCAGCCAAATCATCTTCTGGTGATCCAAGAAGCATGCGCCCAACTACACCAGGAAGGCTAGCACCAAGTCCTGACAAACAATTCCCTGATACTTCAGGTAAAAATTATGCATTTCTATTGATACTATATCATTTTACACTCTTAAAATCATTTCTCATATAGCAGGAAACTGTTAGGTGCATATTATGGAACAAATTAGGTTTAAATACAATACTATTTTAGACAGCTAAGCTGTCATGTCCTAAATGTAGTTACATTTTTTTTCGTTAGGACAACCAGTCCATGCCTTAGGGATAGAAATAATCTAAGAACCTCTGTAAGCTAATCTTCAGTGTGCTGGCTAATCATAGGTATATTCATGACATAATGCAGGTCAATTGACAAAACCATCTCCACCAATATCTTCCTTATCTGACACAAAGAACAAGAAGACTGGTATTGCTGAAACCAGTCAAACTAGTGTGGTATCGCCCAATGATCAACCAGGTGGGCAAGCTACCAGGAATGCTGGAGCAGCTTCTTCTGTGCCTCCACCAGTGAAGTCACTGGAAGATAATAATAAAACATACAAGGAAGAAGCAGCCACACAAGAGCTACCAAGAGATCAATCCAAGGCTCAGCTAGCTGGAAACAAGACACAAGGTGATGATGCAGCGCCTACCACTAGAATTGGCAAGCGCAGAGATGAAGATTCCTTGGCAAATGCCAGTGGCAGTTACACTGGGCAGGCTCAAGGAAGAACAAATGATACACTACCAAAGATGCAGATGCAGTCTGACCAGAACAAGCCTCAACCATCAAAAGATAGTGGCAAGCAAACAAAAGAGACAAGCTTATTAGCATCCAAAGAAGTATTGCCTTCACCACCTAAGAGCAGCAAGCAAGAGCAGCAACTGCGAGGAGACAGGTCTGATATATCACTGCAAGACAATGTGAAGCAGGGTTCTGAAGCCCCACCACTTGGGTCTGGAACAGTGCAGCAAAAGAAGAATCTCTCCACAAACGCTGATAAGAACTATGAGAAAACTTCAGAAGTCAATCCTGAAGCAATCATTCCCTCTGATACTCAGCAAGTGAGGAACAGCAGAAGGGATAGCAAACCAGATAGCTCAAGCAAACCCACCCAGTTTGAGGGCAACCAAGGTAATCTTCCTGACTCAGAGAGGCCTCCCTCGTAGACAAACCTATGAAGTACCTACTTCATGTCATTTTCCTGCAGTTTCTTTGTTGTGGTCTTATCTACCTCACAACTTCGACATGTTGATGTAATAAGGTCTGTAATCTTAGCACTTTCAGACCAATCGTACCATCTATATGACATGTTATTTATCTGTTTTTCTGTGATCAATGACTTGTTAGATGTCAAAGTTCAGATTCTAGTTTTAAATCATGACTACCTAAAATTTTGACTATTGCAATAAATAATAAATATGTTCCTTTGTAGATTATCTCCAGCATTCATCTAGTCCCTTTGTAAATTATCTCCATCAGCCTTCAATTGCTAGTCTTGAAAGCATGCACTACTAAATCACCATTCAAGTGGAACCTCAGACAAAGTAACTAGCCCATTAACAATTAGAATATGGAACTAAATGTTTAGTAGCTTAGATCAGTTTGGTCTGGGAAGTCTTTTGACTGTTCTATAAGGGAAGAATGCAGTCAATTTGCAGTTGTTATGCCGCTCTGTGGAACATAGTTGGTTACAGAATTTTGACTAATTCCATATAGATCTAACTTCTATGGCAAAGAAAATATTTCAAACTATTGCGTCCAAAATTTGAAAGAAAAAACTTTTGAAAGCGACAACAATGCCAAAGAGAAAACCATTAATCACCAGGATCTTTGTGTGAACTCATGCTGCAACTCATCGCAATCCGCTTAGAGAAACTAATAGGACCTCACCAAATCAGAGGTTACCAATTTAGCATCCAGAAACCATGCTCGTCCTCGAGCGGCTCGACCGCGACGCACCCCAGCAGGCATAACGGCTCCCGCGTCCTCCTTCGCCACCTCCGCCCACGTCATCCCAGCCGATGTTAACCTTCTCTGCCACGCCTTGGAAGCCGTCGGCACTCTTGGGCCCAACGTCGTCGTCGCCGCCGCCGCCCGGTGCCTGCGGACAGCGCCGATGGCAGCGTACTGGGACTTGTACAAGCCCGTCGTCCAATCGTCGTGACGACAGCTCATTGAAGCCCACTTGAAACAAACAACGGCCCAATCGAACCACACTATTTCACCAAAGTTTCTAAGGCTAATCACAATGGAAGTTTTATAGCGAATTTTATGATATTAATTATCATAATATATCAGCATTTTTGATGATGTGGTACTGATTTAATGAGGGAAGAAAAGGAACCAGTTTCGTCCCCACGACACTCTGCTAACTTGTTTCCAAGATGTTGGAAATGGCGTGAAACGACCACTGTGACCGCCGTTGTTTCGTAGGGAATCCCGTACGCCAATAGATCAACTAGCATTTAATTACACTGGTTAGCTTTGGAAACAGTGAAATGAAACTCTCCATTGAGATATAGTGTTTTATTCATCCCCAAGCTGATATAGCATTCTTGGAAACATAGATATGAAACCCCCCACTGTGATTAGCCTAATGTGAGCAATGACCAATGAGAGTAGTGATGGATAATTTAGCAAGTTTTCGTGACCAGACAAAAATCGAATGGCCGGTTCAATCTGGTGTTTATTCAATTATGTTGCATTTTGCTGAGTTCTTTTGCCAATGTTTGAGAACATGGAAGCACCGAATAATTCGCTATCACAATAGCTTCATCACTCGCGACACTCACACGGTCGGGAACGTCTATATTTGTTTGCATTTTAGGATTTAACATTGTATCATGTAAGGTAGGGTGTCAAATTCTAAATTAAATTTGAAATAAACCTGTTTTGAAACTTATTCTTACAAATTGCATAATCTTTCTAGATAAATATGCATTCCTTAGAACGGAGGTGACATCAATTAGTTGGTAACCAAGTCCGGAATATGATGAGGTAAACAGCACTTACGTAAGTCTTAAGACTTAACCTATGCCCACAGCCGTCAACATAAGGGAGAAGAAAAATCGAGACAAATTCATTTTTCGCCAACAAATAATCCAGCATTATGGGCAAAATAGGCAAATGAGTACAAACATGGTGCTGGGCAATGTATTATTACGTACTAAACCTGCACAGCTTAGTGAATTAAAAAGTTAAAATAAAATACTATAGAATTAGAACAAAACGGTTGCTAAATAAAAGGCCAAATCTCGTCAAGCCAAGAGAACAATCACAAACAGAAGAACACTGTGATCAGGGTATTGACACAGTCCGCAGGATAACATTTTGACAAGCAATACTTAAACAGAAAATGTCATATATTATGATAATAATATTTTCATAATATAAGAAATCTAGCGGTGGTAGTCTTATGTTGTCAATCTATATAAGATTTTAGATATTCTTAGTCAAAGCAGATTAACCATTCGACTTAGTGCAACTACATAGATAGTAGGCTTACATTTCAGACAGGACGAAATAGAAAGAAAACCCATGTAGTCCAAGCCTAGGCAGAAGTGCATATGAGGCAGAGAATTTTATTGAAATGGTTCGTACTGAAATCAAGTCCAAACAGACGACATGAAGCATTTCTGCTACCAAACCTAGGCAACACAACAGTCCCTCGTTGACTTCGTTCTCTGCGATCTGCAGCTTCTTCTATTCTTCGTCTCTTGCAATTTCAGTTAGATAGGATCTCTTTGGTTCCCATGGTGTAAAGATTTGACCTGCGCTTTTAATTTATTTTTAGACCTTGGAGAATCAAATAGGTGGTCTAAAAGTGCATGCCTATGCCTAGAGTTTAGACCTCATCAGACCATTGGCCCCTCCAAGGTATGCTAAAAGGTCTAAAAGGATCTAAAAGTTGCTCAGGGTGGGAAAAAGACACACCCTAACCTCCCACTCACCCCTCTCTCTTTACCTACCAGCCATAATAAGATATCTTTTCAACTTTCTATCTAAACTTTAGACCTTTGAATCAGATAGTAAAAAAATTTAAACTTTAATTTAGCCCTTCATTTATGGGGGTAATCTTTAGCCCTTCATTTGCGGGGCTAATGTTTAGTCCTTGGGCTAAAGTTTAGCCTAAATTATCCAAAACAGGGTCATAGAAAGATCTCAACGATCTCCGAATCGTTGTCAGATTCTTGCTCGCGTCTCGTGGATCAAACTCTGATTCTGTCTCTACCCAACCTGCCTACTACATTTCTCTAGGACTCACATATATAGCTCGTGCTTTGCGCCGGTCAATGACTTTATCGGTACATATGGACAGGGGTACCTCCTGTTAGGGTGTCCAGGCCCTTAGCGTCTCACTATCCGTGGTCTTCCCCTCATCTTCTGGGTGATGTGGCATACGGCCCGGGCCTGACAGCTAGGATCGTGGTCTCCGGACCCTCCCCGTGCTCTTATAGGTCCGGGACCTCCACGTGCCCATGAAGGCAGGGAGACTCTCGGGTGGCCCCCGCGGACCCGAACTCCCCAGGGAGGTCCGGAGCCGCCACGTGTGGAGGCCAGACCATCACAGGCTTGACCGCTCCGACCGGCTCGGGGGCCCGGACCCCCCTCCCCCCGGGAAGGGGTCCAGTGCCGCCACGTGCCGCCCCCGCGGTGGGAGCGGGGCTGGCCCTGCCACGTGCCCGGTGCAGAAGGCCCTTCGTGGGTCTCCAGCCCACCTACCAGCGTTTAATACGGTAGTTGGACCGGGCGCGCTCAAGTCAAAAAGTATGGTCTGCTACTGACACACGGGGCAGGTAGGCTGACACCACAGTAAGCCCGCCTGTTTCCAAGGCGGCGCGTCATATCACCGTATACTGTGCGCAAGCGGCGTACAGTCCCGTCACGGCGCCGCGCGCGTGCGTGATGATGGCTTGTAACAGGAGACCCAAGGCATGCACTGCCACAGTGCGCGCGGAGGCAACGGCGCAGCTGGTCAGCACTGCTCCCTCGCCTGACAGATTCTCACCCAACGGTGGCAGCACGGCTACACTGTTTGGTAACACTGACAGCGGTCACTGTGCAGACAAGACTGCACACGGCCATATCCTGGCTGTAGATACGCACATCAACTTCTCGATCGAGAGGACTACAGAGAGGAGCTGGAGATAAAGATCTCCATATCTCTCATAGAATAGGCTCCTGTTGGCCAGGCCCACCTGTCGGGGCTCCGCACAGTGTAAGCACCTCCCTTGGACTATAAAAGGGAGCGTGCACTCGTTAGAACACAGGTTCGGATAGGTTCATACGAACACAAGTTCAAGCCAAGTTGTATCCAGGCTTACACAATCAATACAACCTCCAAGTGGACGTAGGGTGTTACGCTCCGGCGGCCCGAACCACTCTAAAATCCTCGTGTCTTTCCTGTCTTCATCCGCAATCAATCAAGCGCTCCTAAGTCTCCTCCAAACCCATCCTTAACTAGGATTAGGCGGGTGCATTCCGCCACCCGGCTGGAGATTTCCTCCGACAGACTTGTTTTTTATTTCCCAAGAAGAAGATAGTTGTTTTATGATAGTGTGATATTCTAAAAAATAATTTTGATGAAGATGTCGGTATGACTGTTTATATGTTTTAGACAATGAGCCATGATTGTGAAATGAATTTGAACGAGAGTTTGTAGTGTGCGACGTAGTATCTGGCACCACTCAAAACAAAAGTAATTTATAAAGGTTGCTATGTTCTCTAAAACACAACTTCTATAATTACCCTACACTCTAAACCCTAAAAGCACAATTATTTAAAACCAAACAATTAAAATTATGGTAATACAAAAGTATCTTATGACACTAATCTACACCGGGTGATTTCATAGAGAATCGGCAAATACTGAAGATATATATTACTAAATAAGCAAATATTACCTTTTTTCCAAACAGAATACTGTTTATTGAGAATACTCCATCTATTCCAAATTATAGATTGTTTTGGTTTTTCTAGATATATAATATTTGCTATGCATCTACATATATGCTATGTCTAGATACATACGAAAATTTATGTATTTAGAAAAAGTCAAAATGACCTGTAATTTGGAACGGAGAGAGTAAAACATTAATTCAATGGTTCAAATCACTAGTACATAAAGCATTTATGCTGGCACCTCAAATTTTTTGTGCTAGCAGTCGCTATTACCGTCCGTCAGCATAATAGCCCGTATTTGCTCTGGCGGTCAATCATCAGCACGAATCGATTTGTACTGGCGGTTGTTTTAAGTGACCGCCAGCATAAATATGGGGTATTTGTGCTGACGCACGCTTATGTCAACCATCAGTACAAACCATTTAAATAATTATTTCATATGAAGTCAGATGAAGATAAAATTTATTGAGAGTTATAGAGCTCGACGAGATCTAAAACTTTGTAGTTGACAACATTTTCGTACAAGACCGTTTACAGGACCAAATATTCATTATCATTTCTAAACTCAAATTGCAAATCTTATATCCAAATTATAGACAACATAAGATGAAAACAAGTTTTATATTCAAGTCACAGAGTTCGCCGCGATCTAAAATTTTGTAGTTAATAAATTTTCAATCAAGATTATATTTACTAGGTGAAATATTTTTTACCATTTCTAAAATCTAATTTAAAAATGAAAATTTGAATTTTCAAATTTTTTAAATAACCTCGGGTGAAGATGAACTTCGTATCAAAGTTGTAGTGCTCGACGAGACCTAAAATTTTGTAGTTGACAACTTTTTAGTTTAGGATCATTTAGAATGTCAAATATACAATATAAGATTCGGAAAAGAGATATCAAAAGAATAATATACCTTGGAAAGATAAGAAATAATGTGTAGATGAGTTGGCATGGAGGGAACACGCGAAGACGTCTCGGGTTCAAAGCACATATACCACGTATGCTTGGAAAAATATTGAAAAAATATGGAACTTGTGTCAAATGATAGGCGGTTGGGTGCAAATACCTACTAAAATGTGAAAATATTTTTTTTATTTCACTTTTATATTTTAATATTTTAAAATGACTGAAATTGATTTGTGCTGGCGGACGCTTAAGACACCGCCAGCCCAAATATATTTGTGTCAGTGGTCGTGCATCCGCCAGCACAAATATTGATTTATGCTGCAACAAGATTGCCGGTGGTATCAAAATTGTCAGCGCAAATATATTTTAACCGTCCATATAAATACTTTTTGTAGCAGTGAATAACTCAAGGGTTCTTCTATCGTCTTAACGAATTAAGAGGGCTCAGCCGAATACGCCACCCATAGTGTTGGAGCCACAGCTCTCTCAAAAAGGTTTACAATTGGCCATCTATTTGATTAACATATGTAATACTACTTCTCAATCTATAATCTTAGTGCTTTTTAGTAAGACACGGAATGCACCGGATGCGATGGTTTAAGCATCATCCTCCTGCTAGATTTCGTAGCACTGAATCCTTGTCCGTACGTCTGTGATCACCTTGCCATGTGCGCCGTCCACCTTTTCCCCTTTCATATAATCAACCTAACCATGCATTCACAAACAAATTATGGCGATTCAGATACTTTAACACTAATCACTAGGCTTACATCATTCTAACTATACTCTAAATTCATCTGTTTTTTCTGTTTTTTCTTCAGGAGATTCAAACTCTAAATTGAAGCATCCATACCAAAGAAAAAGTAACCATGAATTAAACCCTAAATTCATTGTTACTTTCTGCTTTAAGTCTCTGGATTATTCTCCCCAACTAAATGTCGATTTTCTTTTTGTCCACGAGCCTTGCATTGGTTATTCTTGTATACTTCCTCTAATGGGAAATATAAGTCCATCTAAATTTGTCATCGTAAGTCAACTCTTTTAGATTTTACTATTGATATTTTAGCAACAAATTAAATTACTAAATATAACTGCGCCTATCGTATCGTGGCTAACAATTTCGAGATACACCCGCTCAGGTCTCTCAGAAGTGCTCGTAGTCATATGGTGCATGCATATATTCATACGGAGTGTTGTCTGAATTGTGCGTCGAAAAAACTAATAACTAAACACTATTAAAGTTTTTGTAACAAAAGACAAAACAGTGCCATCTATCTAATTTATACAGTTTATAAGAGATAATTCTGAAAGCTGAATAGTAAGACATACTGGTTTCATGAAAAACAACTGGAGCCATAGATTCAGCATTTTACTAGCTCTGAAAGCTGAATAGTAAGCCTCTTGGCACTTTGGCAGGACGGTGGGACGAGGGGAGCCGGTCAAATTTGTGGCGTGCCTACCTACTCCGGAGCAACGAGGTCAAAGATTTCAGATATTCACACCAAGTCACCAACCGAGCCGGCCAGAGCGGCATAAATTACTGCGCTGGGCATCATGGATGTCCGCTCGCTCCACATCCGCAAATTTGTTCTCACACACCCCCCCCCCCCCCCCCCAAACTCCTCTCCCTCTCATCCACTGCCGTGCTACGCTCACACATACATGCATGCATGCCACTCGCAGGCACAAACTTATCCACTGTTACGCGCTGAGAGTACTCTGATGTACAGAACCGAGCACGGCTGCACGTATAATGGTTCTTGTTGACAAGTTTACAGGGTTAGGCGTTTCGTAGGCTAGCTCTTACGAGGTACCATTATACCCTTTCAGCTAGATAGAGAAATGATTAGAACTTTAGATATATATATATTTATTTATTCTGGACAGCTACAACTTCTTTTTTCTCATAATTTTTCATGGGAACTACACATACTACGTCCGGAAAAGTGACGATTTTAGAGAGAATAGAATCTCTACCAAACAATTCAGAGATTCAGAGACAAATTAAAAACATTTGTTGATTCAACAAGAAACCAGAAAAACATATTTCATTCTTAGGCGAATCAGAATTAGTTTCTCTCCAAAGGCCTATGTCATAGTGTTTCACTTGCTCCAAATTATGTGTTATTTCTATGCGTCAGTCGAATAGAGTAGAATATTCGACTGACGAAGTATGTGTATGTCAGTGTCAGATAATCTCAAAGCACATATGTTAAGGCACTCCATGGATGGATATGTAAAAGTGACAGCACGACAAAATTCAACCAAATTTGGTTGGGCTTTTCATGCACTTTTAGAGATGCATGTGGGGACCGTGGGAGCATCTAACACGCTCTACTGTATTGTGAAATTTACTCGAATTCAAACATGCCTTCATCACACGTAGCCGGAGATGAAAGGGCGAGGAGCGCAATCGGAACAATTCCATTCTAGAAAGTGCGCGCTCTAGCAAGTCTAACAACAACATTGCACTCCAGAAATCCATACTGATTATTCGTGACGAGTGGGCATCCATGCGCATCACTCATCCCACATTATATTGTAAATATACCACAGTAGCAAATGATCTCTCATCGAGTTTGTTAGCGCTCTAAGCAAGGAATTATGGTGTCTGCTGATGAGCATGTTTTACAGGTGCTGCTCCCCTATCCATCCGGGTGCGCCCAAGGATAACAGCATAAAGTGCCTTACACGCTTACACACCTGCTCCCATTGCCTTGCCAGCAGGAAGGGCGAGTGGGAGAGCGTTTAGGTCTAGGTTTAGGTGTGGCAAACAAAATTGAGTGGCCTTGACCGGCGCCAATCATTCATGGATTTGCAGACGCCGGTGTGTACGGCTGCTGGATCATTTATATAGGCAGTCGCTGCACACAGCTTACCAGCCTTTATTTTTTTTAGGAAGACAGTTGCCAACTTACTCTACTCCCTAGCTCTGTTAGTCTCTGTAAATTTACTCCCTGAAGTGTTTTGTTATTTGAGTTTTTACTAATAACTGTCTCATGTATATTACTTTGGTAATTAGCACCTCTCAATGTTGGCTGAGGGGATCTTATCTTGTTGCTGCAGCTCCTGTCTTGCCTTGGAATTTGTAGCGTTAATTCTGGCTTGGATCATGCTTCGTCTTCACATGGTTTGGTGTTTAGCACACGACCACGATTTGGGATGTTGGAATCCGCAGAGGCAGATTCCATCAACTGGACCAAGTAGAACCTTGCTCAAAGATACCTTTGAAGTGTAAGGACACTTGGCTACTGACAATGACACCATGAAAAGAGAATGTTAGAGTAAACCGTAGTGCTTACCTTCTGAAATCATACTAAATGATGCCCAAAAGGAATATTCAAATTTCAAAACACCTCCAATTAGAAATACTTCAATTGGTTAGGAACTTAGGATAAGTTTTCAACTCTTAAGCTGAAACCAGTTGTAGCCAACTGTACGGATACATGTCATGTGACGCTACATACCCATAACAATACCTTGCAGTGAGCCCATAACAGCTAAGGCATACCACATTTTTGCATGCTGGAAGCTCTCATGGCTGGACAAAGGCAAAATAGACGCTGCACCTGGCTTGTACTTGGAGCTGTGAGATTGAGATACCGCCAGACATGTATGATGATACAGGGAACATGCAAGTACTGGCGGTTAGTTGGCCTCCTAAGACTCCCGCAAAAGCAAGCCACTTTAATCGACTGGGCTGCATGCACAGCCGTGATCTGATCCTGATGGCCTAACTAATTGCAATTTGGGCGTTTTCTTTTGCTGACCTCCTACGTACTTTCCGCCGTTTTGCATGACTGTGCGTTGGAATGGACAGTCAGTCCATCTTCCCCTAAATCACGACGCTAATCCGGGCGAAACCGCCCAAATTTCCGATGTTGACACGAGACACGCGGTTATGGTGTTGTTTTTTTCCCCCGAATTGATAATTCCCAAGGGTGAAAACACGGTGCCGCGCCAGTTACAACATCTGATTTTTAAATATACGTCTAGAACATCGACCCTACTAGCAGTACCTAAAAAGATATGTTATTATGAAACTATTTTTCAGGATAAATCTAATAACACAAATCTATATAATTTTTTAGCTATTGATCATGATGAAACTAAAAAAACGTTTGACCAAGGATAGATTCAGATCGACTTATATTCAGGACTGGAGATAGCATTTGGTATTTTCCTTATTCTGGCACGGCAAATTTACTGCTAAAACATTTGCAACTCCAAAGTCAAGAGTTTCCTCTCTTTTTTCAGAAAAAGAAACAAGCGTTTACACAAAAACAGAAGCACAATCATAAGAATTGCGCGCGTGCATGATAGTGGGGTTTCGATGCACGGTGAAGAGAGTGATGGAACTGTGTGCACTTGCAGTGTTGGCTCCCCCAAAAGAGCAGCCATCACCATCCATCCAGTCACCACACCCGGCACCAGCAGCCGCGCATGGCGGGAAAGCATTATTAACAACGCACTTAGATGGCGTAAAACCCAGAGGATGAGAGATCAGGCGAGCAGCCTGGTTTGCAAGGCAGAAAAAGCGTCCCTGAGCTCGAGTAAAGCAGAGCCACCTGCGCCCATTGTCCTCCTGTGCTTTGGCCGATGGGAAAAGGGGTTCGGAGCATAATGATGGCATGGAACACGCTTTAATCTTCCAAACAGTGCGCGAGGACACTTTCAGGACAGTGTAGGATTGCAGCTGCAATCATGTCACGCAATATCCATCAATGTGCGGGTGAACAGTGGCTTTGACACTTTGTTCAGATTGCAAGACATGTATATTGAATGGAGAGGGCTTGATGTAGTATGAGCCAACAGTAGGGGAAGAAAGCAGGGATAGGGACAGCTTGAGCTGCTTGCTCTTCGTCTTGCAAAAACACAAGCACATTGATGAGAGCTTTCAGTGCCTCACAGCTCCCTCTTAGCAGTAACATGGTTAGCAGTAAGGGGCAGGTATGGCAAAGCTGTATTGCAACGTCTTCAACAACCGGAAGAATCAGGGAGAGAAAGAAGGGGAGAACAGATGTATCTCAGGCTCAGCAGAGCAGGGCATGGCACAGAGAGCTCCACTAGGACAAAACAACCAAGAGCTCACTCACAGCCTGCCTACGCTACACATCCTTAAACACCATCCAAAACGCTACCAGTAATCAGTAATCACTTCTTCACTTCTTCAGTCCTGCTCTGCTACTTTTGGCTCGATGTCCTTGAGCAGGCCGACGATCTGCTGCATGGCCGGCCTCTTGGACGGTAGTTCAGCAGTGCATAGGTAGGCGATCCTCAGCGCCTCCTCCATCTGCCGCTCCAGCCCCGTGTCGCGAATCTTCAGGTCGATGATGCTCGACCCGAGGTTCGCCTTCACCATCGCCCTGGCCCAGTTCACCAGGTTCGCCTCCTTCTGGTCTGGGTACTCGTCACCCACTGGTTTCTTCCCGGTGACCAATTCAAACAGCACAACACCAAAACTGTAAACGTCGGACTTTGCAGTTGCCATGGCGTTTTCCGAGATGGAGAACTCCGGCGGAGTATAGCCTGGGGAGTGGTGCAATGGATCATTGTCGGTGCTGGTTCCGGCGATCATTGATAACCCGAAATCGGACAGCCTAGGCTCCATTGTGCAGTCAAAGTAGATGCTGCTTGCCTTCACATCCCGGTGGACAATCTGCGGAATGCAGCCATGGTGGAGGAATGCTAGCGCCCTCGCGGCACCTAATGCAATTTTGTGTCGGAACATCCATGTCGCAGTACCTTCTGGTGTGATGATTTCAGTTGCGACACCACCAACATTGTCCTCCCAAGTGTCTGCGCTCCAATCTTCGGTCGTCTGAACTCCCAGTGGCAAGTCATGCAGTAGGTTGTGCAAATTGCCATTTTCCATGTACTCATAGATGGCAATCCTCTGGTCCCCTGCCAGACAGTAGCCAGTCAAAGGAACCAAGTTAGGATGTTTGATCCGTCCCAGCCGCTCAAGCTCCCTTGCTGCATCTTGGTCCTCCATTACCGACCCATGCACCAGCACCTTCACAGCAACTTGAATTCCACCAGGAAGGAATCCCCTGTACACTGGCCCAAACCTCCCTTCAGCCAGCAAGGTACCCCTGTCAAAGTTTGACGTCGCTGCCAAGAGGTCAGCAAATGTGAAGCTTAGCAAGGGCTTCTCAAAGATGACTACCGGCACTGAAGTTGCGACCTTCACATCAGCAACCCAAGTTGTTGAATCCGTCTGGAAAGAAAATGGCCCTGATACAGAAGGCTCCTCTTTGAATGACACCTGCTTAACCACAGGCAGCATATCACACCTCTTCCTCCGCCTTCGACATGCCACTGCCAAGCAAAGCAACCCGAGAACAGAGAAGAACAGTGAGAGCACAACAGCCAACGCCAATTTCACCCCCTTACGCTTCCCTCTTCTTTTCTTGATACTGTCTGGGTTCACAGCGATTGGGCAATCATTTCTGGACTTAGCAAATGCAGCTGCAAATGCCTCAGGAGAGAGCTCAGAGGCGCAAACAGTGAGATTGTTGTATGAGAAGTTGAAGTGCTCCATCGATGCCAACTTCTTGACCAAAGCCACAGGTATCTCACCGGTGAGATTGTTCACCGACAAGTCCAGCACACGTAGCCGAAGAGAGCTCATGTCTGGGACAACCCCACTGACATTGTTCCTTGACAAATCGAGCACCTTCAATCCAACCAATCGAGATGAAAATTGAGGAGGGATTTGCCCATGCAATCCAGTGCTTGACAGATTAACGTACTCCAATTCAGAGATCTCACCCAATGACACGAGCAAATTGGCATCTGACAAATGGTTGTGTGCAAGATTGACATGCCTCAGGTTCCGGAACCGGCCAGCGACATTGAATTCTCCAAGAAGCTCGTTGCCCGACAAGTCAAGGTACATCAATGCAGAGCCAGCATACCCACTGCTAAAGTTCAACCCGGAGATGCGGTTGTTGCTGAGGTCTATGACCCTCAGCTGCTCCTGGAACGCCCCGATGACCGAGCCGCGGAGCCGGTTGCCGGACAGGTTGAGATAGGCCAGGGACCTGAGCGGCGACAGGTCTGGCAAGTCCCCGTCGAGCGCATTGCCGGAGAGATCCATGGCCACGAGGTTCCCGCACCCGAAGACGACGGCGCTGGGGACCCGCCCCTGGAACTGGTTGTGGCTGGCGTTGAGCACCTGCAGGTCGGCGATGGAGCCGAGCGCTTGCGGCAGCGAGCCGGTGAAGGCGTTGTGGGAGATGTCGAGAGCCTGGAGGCGCGCGAAGTTGCCGACGTTGTTGGGGAGCGCGCCGCGGATGGCGTTGCCGGATAGGTTGAGCGCGCGCAGCGACGCGCCGAGCTCCCACAGGTCGTTGGGCAGCGCGGTGAGGCGGTTGCCGCTGAGGTCGAGCACCTGAAGGCGCGCGAGCTTGCCGACGGTGTCCTCCGGGATGGCGCCCGCCAGGCCCAACCCGGCGGCCGAGAACGCGACCACGCGGCCCTCGCCGTCGCAGGACACGCCGGGCCAGGCGCACACACCGCCGGCGCCGGACGACGACGGCGCGGGGCGGCCCAGCTTGGAGAAGAACCCGGAGACGAAGTAGGCGTCGGTGTTGGGCTCCTGCGCCGCCGCCGGCGCAACGCAGGCCGCCACAGCCGCGGCCAAGAACAGGAGCGCGGCGCGGCTGTGGCCGCCACCGCAGCAGCGCATGGCGGCGAGGCGAGCGGAGTGGGAGCTCAAAGGGGAGATCTCGGCGCTAATGCGAGGCCGAGGCCGCGTGGTTTGGTTCTTGCGGTGGTGGTGGTGGCGGTGCTGGCGGTGGTGTCATGGGGGACAGCTTGGAGGTGGGCAAGTGGATGGCTTGGCTGACCTCCCCAGCCTCTGCTCCCTCCCCGTTTCTCTCTCTAGACCCTTTGTTGGGTTCTGGGTGGTGCGGCGTGCGTTTGGCAG
This sequence comes from Panicum hallii, assembly GCF_002211085.1. Classification (NCBI taxonomy): domain Eukaryota; kingdom Viridiplantae; phylum Streptophyta; class Magnoliopsida; order Poales; family Poaceae; genus Panicum; species Panicum hallii. The sequence goes on along the minus strand of NC_038047.1, from coordinate 16,337,136 downwards.
GTCCTGCTTGGTGTGAAAAGGGGAGGAAGGGGGGAGGAAGCTTGGGAAGTGGAAGGTGACGACGGCCGAAGGGGAGGGAGGAGAGGAGGAAGGAGGCCATAAATTTGGGGGAGGTGGACGGAGTAAATGGTGGAGTAAATTGGGGGAGTGGGATTCAGCTCAGCTGCCGCCCAGCACACCCGTACGGAGGCGCAGATTCAGGGTTTCCATTAAACCGGGAAAGTTTTTAGTTTTGGATCCAGCAAGGCCTTGTTTAGATTGCAAAAAATTTGCAATAGTGACACTGTCGCACTTTCGTTTGTATTTGACAAATTTTATTTAATCATAAACTAATTAGGCTTAAAAGATTCGTCTCGTGATGTACAATTAAACTGTGCAATTAGTTATTTTTTTACATACATTTACTGCTCCATGCATGTGTCACAAAATTGATGTGATGGAGAGAGAGTGTAAAAATTATAACATTTGGGGTGCATCTAAACAGTCCCCAAATACGAAAGCGTTTTTGACGAAAATTTCGAAAACGTGGTACTGCAGCATTGACTTTAACCCATGATTTATTTTAAAATGTAATGTTTCTAGTGATAAATTCATCACAATCATAAGATAGTATTTCTTTTTGAAGTACGAATCAAATGATATCACTTTAGTATAGCAAAATTTGCATCTTGTAAAGCCAATTGTTGATTTAAAATTATGAAATTTGAATCTAAAACATGTGTGCACCTTATAAAAATAAACGGAGAAAAAACATATGCCAATATTCTATAAATGAAACTTGATATGCTGAAAATGTATTATATTTTTTAATTGGTACTTCAGGTTATTGCTATAATCTTCTTGTTATTTGGGCTTCGTGTAATATATAAGAGCTTAAAGTAGTTTTATGTCAAAACGTCAATATTTATCATACCGAATTGTATTATATTGTTCTAGATGACTTTCGAGACATAGTATTTTTGTATTATACAGACAAAAAACAATATTCACTTTTCCAATTATTCTAGTACCAAATTCCTAGGTAATGTGGTGCCTCTATTCCTTTTCTATTCCCCTATTTTGAAATAGTCGATAAGATATTATCCTGATCACTGGTTATTACTTCCTCCGTTTTGACATATACAATATTTAGGACAAGCTTATCGGTTCAGTTTTAAACCAATTAGTTTATCCTAAAATAGTAGTATTAATTAATGACTGTAAAACATTTACAAATTTAGCTATAGTAGTTCTAAAGTTCAATAAAAATACTTGAAGAGTAACTGATGGTCAAAGTTTTAACTTTTTAAGCCACAAAACCTAAAATGACATGTATTAGTGACATTTTTTAGCTTTGAGTTTGATTGAATGTCTTAAACAGGATTTCTTTTACTCTTGTATTTATGTAAAAGGTTTTCATTATTATTAATAGTCAGGGTTATATGTATCACATTGTATCTAACCTATATTATTGTATCAGCCGTGTTCATATTATTCATACTTTACCTAATTCAAGTTAAAACAGTTGCATAGCTCCACTTATTCAAGAAATTTTATCAACGTAATTTACATGTTAAGAATTGTCAGCACAATATAGGGAAGTTTTGAATTTGAAGAAAAAAAGATGATAAAGGAAAAAAATACATTGGCAAGTACATTCTTACACATCATAAATTTAATCTTTTCTGAAGATGTCTGTCATTTTAAACTACTCGGAAAAAGGTAAACAGCATGAAAGAAAATATGACAATTTGTTAAGTAAGAGTAGTTTGTGGAGACATTTTTGGTTGGATGGTACATAGCACACATAACAACCCATTGTATGTTCGATGCTACTCCTTGAATTTCGTTCACTAGTTTTTTTTGTTATATAGGGTGCGTTTGGTTGAGCTGTGAGCTGTGAAAAAGCTGCTGTGAGCTGTCAGCTATGAAAAAGCCGTTTGATTCAACCTGCTGTGAAATTGTAGATTTGATATAAAATGTCTATAATACCCCTGAGGCCCTGAAATATTATTTGTATGTAAAATAAACATAATGATGTGATTTTTGCATTAAATTATCATATTTGTTATGAAATTAAATATTACATATATAAATAAGTGCATTGTTCATTTCAAAAGAGTTGTCAGCTACATAACAATCTCATGTTCCCCTTGCATTAGCTATCGAAGCAGCTATCCTATCACGAGTTGTGTTCATAGTAACTTCATTCTCTCCCTCTATCTCACGACCATCATCTTGAGTTTGCTCCTCGACATTTGATGCTCTTGGTATATACTCCTCATCTGCGTCACATCTCTCAAACTCCTTATCACGCAACTGACTATCACAAATGAAATTGTATAGTGCAAAACAAGCTATAATGATCTCTTTCTGCTGTTCAGCTCAGAAACTCGGCATAGCTTTCAATATACGCCATTTTTGCTTGAGAACTCCAAATGCTCGCTCAATGATATTGCGGAGAGAGGAGTGCAAAAAGTTGAATAACTCATGCTTCCCTTGCGGTGGACGTCCACGACGATGACAAAATTCTGGTATATGGTACATAGTCCCCTTAAAAGGTGTAAGGTATCCAGTTCGATTTGGATAACCGGAGTCAACGAGGTAGTATTTATCTGAAAATGAAAATAAGTTAGCATTGTAAAAAAAAGATGATCAAAATGTATAAGGGACTATTTACCTTTAGGAGTACAGGAAATGAAGGAAAGTTTGTCAATGCATGGTTAAGGATCTGTGTATCATGCAGATCCCGCCCATACAGCAACCACAAATGTGAACCTCATATCAAAGTCACATATGGCAAGTACATTTTGTGATGTATATCCATGACGACAAGTGTAGTTAATCACCTCATCAGCCGGAACAACAACCGAAACATATGATCCATCTATTACACCAATAGCACCCTTGAAATGAGGCCAGAAATGATGTTCTTTCAACTTCTCATGTTCATTGCTAAATGTTCAATCCTTCGGTTTAATGTTATGTTTTGCTAATTAAGTAAACACTTCAATACCTTCTTGAATTTCATATGAACTGTCCATGTTGACCGGACAAAACAGTTTTCAGCTTGGGAAAATGACTGAGGCCCTCCAACAATCCATAAGAACATTGCCAATGATTCTATTGATGTAACATTTTTAGAGGATGTCAAACCATACGAAGACACCAATAAATCATGAAGAGCCATAAAAACCTCTGTACTCATCTGAAACATCTTATAAAAGTATCTTGGACGCTTGAAGCACTTCATGACCCAATCATAACCAGATTCCAGATCTTCTTTTGCTCTATATTCAGCTTTGTTAGCATATCGCTCATTGTAAGGAGCACCTAGATTTCCAAGAAGAACAGCATATTGAGATAACTCATTTAGTGAAAGAAGAGACTGCTGCCCTTTTCTAGCCAGCTCTTCCATATTCGCATCCATCTACATAAACAAAGTAAATTGTTCAACAAATGCAGAAATAATGCTTTCAACATACAAGACAAAGCTGGTTCCAACATACAAGGAAAAATTATTCAAACATACACGGGAAAAATAGTTCCACCATACGAGACAAAACTGGTTCCAACATACAAAACAAAACTGGTTCCAACGTAGAAAACAAAACTGGTTCCAACATACACGACAATTATTCGAACATACAAGAACGTAAGCAAATAAATGGTTGAAACACAAGAGAAATTGATTTATGTGGCCTTCTTCATCTCGTGCTCCCTCTCAATCAAATCAAACCTTCCTTCATTTGTTTCAAGCGCACTAAGTATCTCTCTAAACTCAGACTTCATGATTAATAAGGTAGCTGTGTGCATCAAAGCAGGCTTTTTCTTGAATCCCACAATCCTCCACCATTCTCATGGCTTGTGCAATAGTTGGAACAGGGTTGGATTGTGGAGGAGCTGATGATGCTTCAAGACTTGACCCAATTTTATCAGCTGCACTTTCAATTCTCATGCATGTGTTCTTGTACATTCGAAAAAATGGACTCTTCTCCTCCTTCTCCTCAGTCGGACTAGATAATTTTTTGCGCTTCTTTCCTGCTGATTTTAGTTTCTCATTGGGAGTAATCTCCATTGTGTCCTCATCACTCGAGTCACTTTAAGAAATATCTCCTGGACATGATGCGGAAGCACCGATGACATGCACCTTTTCAAACAGCAGATGTAAATAATCAAGGTACTTCGGCCCCCGCTTTCGAAACCTGACATGGACGCACTTGATACCTCTCTCTGGGTTGTTGCATCGCTGTAAAATAAATTTAGCAAGGTCAGGAACGAAATATAACAAAGACAAATAGAATTCCCTTAAAAAAACAAAACTTAACTCACCGCAAGATGTTCATCCCACTACGTGTTAGAACAATCAACAGTTTGATTCGCATCATCCCATCCAAGCCCAGTGGCAGCATTTTTCAGTTCCATGAACACGGTGTAATCTTTTTTCATGTTGTCTAATTTATTCTTCAATTGTGACCTCACTAGCTTCAACCCGATTCTTGCAAGAAGCTTATCCTCAAGATTCTTCCAACCAGTTCTAGTAAAACAGCCATTTGGTCTATTCCCAAGACTAAGCTCCTTCTTGCAAATGTCAATGAAGTGATTCAAAGTGGCATCATCCCACACCGTCTTTTCACCCATCACTAATTTGAGGATCACAACTACTGTTTTTTCATCCACAAGCAATCGATGTATGCAGCATATCTCATATCAAAATAAAATTGTGAAGAAGCAATACATGTGAAGAGGAGATTGAATAGACGTGGAGGCTTGGGGAGTCCGCCGACGTGGGTAGGCCACCGGTGTGGAGAGTAGCATGAGGGAGAAAAGAAGATCCCGGGAACCAAAGCTCTGCAGATGCCAAAGTATTGGTATTGAGCATTGAAGGCAGAGAAACTAATAAATGTAGAAGGTTAGTCAATCTACCGATTTAAAGTGCTTGTGCATCAAATAGTATCATGTTAACCCTCTGTTCGTTTTAAACGAATGTTGTCAATAAACTGGGCATATCATGTTACCCCTCTATTAAGTACAATGAATAATTTGCTCAATGTCTGCTGGCTACAGGATGGTAACAAGCCAATTCAGGTTCAGAGTTCAGTATAGAGATTGGCATGAGTTCAATGAGTTCAGTGCAATTGATTAGACTGTGTTCTTGTCCTAGACATACACTTTGTTATGAATTGACGTGTTGATCCTTTACAATTGGTTATCAACATGCTACTTCTTTGTCGCCTTGCTATCAGTGTACTATTATTTGCAACTTACCAGTTCCTAAACATACACTCAAATTCAGTTTTGCCATATGTGTTGATGTGCATCTTACTGCAATTTTTTTCCAAGTCTGCCTTCTAGGTTTCTAATACGGAGACAGAGAAAAGTAAAGCTTTAAAATTATACTTTTTCAAGCATGCCTTCTTGGTTTCTAATCGTAGGGGTGACAGAGAAAAGTAAATCTTTGTGTATGATTTTTTGCTTGTCAGCTATAGAAAAAATATAGAGGCAAGCATGGTGGCAGCAGGCGCTTCAGGGTAGCGGGCAACATGGTGGAATTGTAGTGGGCTATTTGATAAATATTTGGTCCAAATTTTTATAATTTGCAGTGCAATTGTGTCAAAAAATTGTGCAGAACTAATAGCTCTATGAGTAAAAGTGCCATAAAATATTTTACAACAAAATTATTATATATCTATGCATTATAGTCGTAGCTCTATGAGGTTTAAATTTCATTGAGTGAGTGATGAATTAGTGTAGAAGACCAGAAATTTTACTGAACAAATTATCCTGAACTCTTGTCCTTCATGTAACTGAAGAGTGCAAGGGATGCAATTAGATAAATATGAATTGGACTATCATTTCTTAACTGGCAACATTATATGCATCCAAGATGGGGCTACTCTAGACTTAATATATAGAAAGAGTACCTACTTGACTGCACCTTTATGTAATAATATGATGACACCTGGAATATGAGTATGGTCTTCTGCTTTTGCTATGGTTGTAATTGATATGGTATTCATGGGATGGAAGGAGTGTTTTCTGATTTAGTCTCAACCAAAAACATCCTCTTCGTGCTACTTGGCATCATACTCGCCCATAATATCGCTTCCCATTTTTTTCTTTTTATGTGCTCTGTTTCTATGTTCATTTTTTGGGGGGTAAAGGATGCATCCAACAAGAGGCCGGGAAGCACACTATAGACGGCATGAATGAATTCATCATGATCGCAGATGTAAATCAACACGGTAATGGGGGCTCGACCGCTTGGATCATACCTGACTGTGGCCTCGGAGAAGCGTCGGTGCGGCTGGCGCTGGCGCAGCACGTGGAGGTCGCCGCCGGGGCAGAACTCGGTGAGGAGGCAGGACCAGCGGTCCTCCTTGGCGACGCCGTAGAGCCGCGGTAGGAAGGGGTGGTCCACGGCCTCGAGGATCTCACGCTCCGTGCGCGCGTGGCCCTCCTTGTTGCGCCCCTCCACCTTGGGAGATCTTGACCGGGGTGGAGGCGCTAATGGGCAGATCCACGCGGAGGGAAGGGCAAAGTGGGGGTTGGAGCAGCCGGGAGTGGCTCCTTCGCCGCGGGCGGGGAGGAGCGCCGCTTGGGTGGCTGCTGGCAAAGAGGAGCGGCGCTCGGCCGGCCGCACCTCGGGAGGAGGCGGTTGGGCAGATCGACGCGAAGGGGAAGGGGAACGCGGAGAAGCTGCTCGCGGGCTGCTGCGAAGACAAAACGCGCAAACGCGGCTGCGGTGCGATAAGCACGTCGGGAACGTCCGCCCTTTGGTTCTGCTGGCGCGTTCCAAACGCCAACGTTGGCCGCCGACGCCCAACCAAACGGAGCCATAGTCCGTGCGCCAACAAGTGACATTTGGGCTCCCATGCAGTTCGCAGACCCTTCATGATTTTTTGGCAAAGAAAAAGACCCTTCATGATTTATTATTAAAATACTTTAACTTGTTGAGTATGAATATGGAAAACGATATAGGTAGCATTTGTCTTGAAAAGGTTAATAGTATATTTTTCTGTCTTATAAATGTTTTAAAAAAATAAAGTTATGTTTTTACTGAGGTAGTTAATGCTTTGAGATGCATATAGTGCCATGTGCCGTAGGAAATTCTTTTGTCTTTTCTGATCGGCTACATCGGCACGGATTTGACCTAGATGAAACTAGCGGCAGCGTAAAATCGAAGTACTCTTGATTGTCACGGATTTGACCTAGATGAAACTATCGGCAGCGTAAAATCGAAGTACTCTTGATTGTAGCGAGAGGCAAATCGATCAGGTGGTAGAACCTATCGTTTTTTATTTCAGGAAATTAAACAAGGATGAGCGTGCCAGTGAACATGTCCCGTTTTAAAATTGGTCCCCTGTTAGGCTGTTAATACCACTGACACATGGCAGGGGGGTGCTGAACATGAGCAGAAGACGAAATCTTGCAAATGTGCCGCGGAATTGGATATGATCAACGAATGCCGTGCACGTTAGGAGGATGATGCAGATGCACACATGGATCCTGGATGCGGTCAAGCAAAGTGGCCAGGCCATCAAAGATTTCCAGTATGTTTTTTTTACTATTTGTATGGATAGTAACAAGGTACGCTTGCAGTAGGGTAGGGTATACAACGATCATATCAACTCAGACAAACAAAAATAATATTCGGTGACCGGGTTCGTTTCACCAACCTGATTATTGTTCCAGTTGACATCTCGAAGCTCTTACTCATTCGCACGCTACAACCAATTCATCAACTCCACACTGACTGACGACGTGCCCAACAAATTTACCGAATATTTGGCGAATCTGGTTGAACGACCCCTGAATTGTGCTTGAACATTTCGGCTGTGTGCCTTTCCGGGCATGTGCTTGAACCAACTTTATCCTAACCCACTTGAACGCCACTACCGATGGGCGAAACGTTGCTTTCATTCGCCTTCACTGGACTTCCTGCAGGCTGTGATGGGGACGGTGGCTGATAAAGCCTAGTGGCGTCTGCTGATCCATGCTAATCGAGCAACGAGATTCCTGAGATAAAAGGGAGAAAGCATGGAAGGAGACAGGTTAACACAAAGTCAACTTTCACCAAACTTGTGTGTCACAACTCACAACTCACAACTGGCAAATCAAATGGAACGAGATCGAGAGTGTTCCAGGTTGCTGAAGTGGTTGGGCAAAACTTGTTTAATTCAACTGGTGCATTTGAGTTGAACAAACGAGCAACAAAAAGAAAATTAAACTGGAAGGGAAACATCAACGAAGTAGGAATGTTTGGTACTGAACACATGGCCTGCAGGTTGATGACGCTAGTTGAACAGGTCCAGACTCCAGACTTCCAGAGAGTTTAATGGCTTACCTGAAGCGCTGTTGAGAGGTTGGATGTGTCGTAGCTCGTTCAACTGGTGGAGCAAACGGGGATTTCGCAATGCAACCGCATAGCAGGTTACAACTTACAACTACTACATATACTTGGGCGCAATTTGGGCATCTGCTTGTGGTTTATTTATTTATCAATTATAAGAGGTCAAGTACATATTTTAGGGAAGGTTCAAGAGCAACTCCAACAATAGTTCCTAAATCAGACCCTTCGAATGCTAAATTGAAGCCACCTCTATTTATTTTTTAGGGGCTTCTAAATTTATTTCAAGTCCAGCAATAGCCTTCAATTTTCTAGAGACACTCTAGGAATAGAGAGTGGATGAAAAAATTTGGAGGCCTCCGATCCCCAAAATAGACGTGCTTGATCCTCTGCTCATTGCGCTTGAGGTGCTTGCTTGTCACGGCGACAGACGCTGTCAATTTGGGACACCTCAGTCCACTCGATTTTGTGGGATCGAGCTGTACTGAATATAGAACGAATATTTGCTTGGAGGGATGGCTCCATCCCTACGCTCGCAAAGCAAACACAGGATGGGATGGCTCATCCCACGCGGCTCCTGAACCAAACACGACCTACCTTGTGGATTTCAGAATAGGAAACCATAGAGAGAAGATTTTCGCACTGAACTTCTCAAAATGGTGTAGGTAGATTAGTTTGTGACTCTATGTAGTGGTTTTAAAATATTGCAGCTTTGCTTCATTTTGCTTAGATCTCACACTATTAGTTATACTAGTTAAAATAGTGTGTTGATGACCATGCTGAAATGAAAAAAAAAACTTTTTCTTCATAATACACATTGATCTTCATTTTCTCGTAGACTATATTTCCCATGTCAATAAGAAAAATAATCACGTTGTGATATGCATGTGAGTCCATTGTTTCATTATTTATATAAAAAAGATCAACTTACAAATTGGAAGGGCAATTATTGGTTGAAATGACTTATACCTTTCTTTTGGTAATTTCCCTGCTCAACTGTGTAAATCTAGAATTAATGTGGATAATTTTCAATTCGAATGTTGGAACGGTTCTAAATTTTGGGAGTTGCTACCTATCATCCGGGTTATTTTTTATTCAGTTATCAATCACTTTTTAGTCCAATAGAATCTTGACATGTCACTGGTACATCAAATATGAAAAGTGATTGATACAACCGCTGAAATCACTCAAAACATACAAGATAACACAACAATAAAAAAACGAGTGATAGTGAAAAGGAAATCACTCAGATTTCTCTCCCTTCGATTTTGATTGATAGCAAATGATTGAAAATTATTACTTGACATAAAATTATTAAACAATAGATAGCACAATACAGTACATCTTAAAAAAAAAGATAGCACAATACAGTACTATGCACTTTTATGTTGGATGTCTCTGAACAGATTCCCCATTTAAACCTCGCCCAAAAAAAATACTTCCCCATTTAAAGAAAGGACCATCACAATAAATTGGGAAATTACTGAGAGACTGAACATTTCTACACACTCCAACAAAACAGAACCACAGACAAAAATTATAGCGGGGAATGGGGGTCGTTAAATCCTCCAAATCCTTCTCACACCATGCCTGGGGTAACTGCGCCCAAATTGCAAAAAAAAAAACCCACTCCTCCACCCAATCGCTACAGCTGCACAAGACATTTGATCCTATTACAAATAACTAACCCTTGAATGAAAACTGATGGCACCTCCACTAACCCATGAATCCACAAGCAAAATTACTGCAAAGTCAAAATGAAGCCACGAACGAACTGAAGAATGAAGAGGGTCGACCGCGAGATATCTGGCTGAGTGAGGAGCAATTGAGCTGCTCATGGTAGGCAGAGGTAGATGAGGGAACAATCCGCTCTAACCTTCGCCGGCGCTGACCACACCGTCTTCCGCTTTTGTCGCTGGCGCCGACCACGCCGTCTTCTGCTCCGCCGCCGCTGTCAGGAGCCCGGCGGCCTCTCACGAGAAAATAACGCGGCCACCCACACCATATAGACAGCCGAGCTAACGGGCTGTGGGCCAATAAAAGCGAATGGGCCATCAAATGAAACAAACAAACACAAAGCGCTACCCATTTTAGCACCTGATACACGAATCTTGAAGGAATCAAAGCCATAGAAAAGTGAGTGAAAATAACACAGATAATCACCCGAGGGATGGTTAGAAATTCCGTAAATGTACCGGAGCGTGCTGCTAGAATGTTTGAGCACAGGTCCCTTGCCGATTACATACTTCAAAAACGAAAAAAAAATAGCTGTACAGGTAGACCACGACCGTTGCAGCTGGCAGGGACCGAAGGCTCTCAAAAAGAAAAAAAAAAAGCGTGCAGGGACCGGACCGGAGGGAAAGGGAAGAGAGCCGCGCGACCACCAGCAGGCCGTGCTGCGCAGGCCGGCCGCGTCGTACTCGTACCCGGCCTGACGACGGCCTGGTCGGCCTGGCCTGCCGCTATTGAATTGGGTGGCAGGCACCGGCGGAGCAAGCGGCCGGGGGCCCGGAGCAACCATCCATCCATCGTTGGATTTTGCTTGTCGTCGTCATGCACGCGAGCTGACGGGGATCCACAAAGTCCATGAGGCTGGAGCCAACGTGGCCACGGCCCGTTCCGTTCCGTTCCTCGCAGCCGGCCGAGTCCGTCCCCAGTCCCCACGGCCACACCACTGCGCGCAAGTACGCCACCGAAACCCTCCGCCGCCCGAACCCTAGCCAATGCAACCAATCTGATCCGCGACCTCGCGATCGATCGATTGATCCTCTCGCGGCGATCCATGGAGGGAATCCGCTGCGCTCTGGAGGAAGCGTCACAGCAGGAGGGGCCTGATGCAGAGCTGAAGGTAACTGAGCGCGGCCGCCCCGTGGAAGCGGAGGAGGATGGGCAAGAGGAGGAGCACAACGGCGGCGGCGCGGAGGAAAAGGAGAAAGACGGCGGCGGAGGCGGCGCCGTAGGGAGGCGGACAGCGACGACGACGTGGGCGGCTGGGACCAGAACGCGAGCTGTGCCTGCCGTTCATCGGGTCATGGGATCCGCCGGTGCACCAAGGAGGAAGCGGAGGAGATAGCCTCGTCAGCCGAAGAACGGAACCGTCAGCTGATGAGAGAATGGTGCGAAATGGCTGAGGCTAACAGCAGCAGCAGCACTCCCCATCTGCCTGCGTTCCCTCTGTCTGTTCTTCCGGAGGTGACTACGTGGTGCGTCTCCAAACACGAGTGCTACCACCGGGAGTACTGGACCGAGATCACCTCCGAAACCGCGGCGGACCATCCCTACTTCAAGCCCTGCGAGATGATGCAGGTCTTCTCCCTCAGGTTATCGACTCCCGCGGATCATCCTGCCGACGTCTACGGGACCTTCTCCGTTCGTGACGGCTGGGAGCCGCTCCCCAACTACCTGTTCAAGCGACCAAGAGATGATCCGGCCAGGGTTCCGGAGGGCTGCTCGTTCCTGCCGCTTCGCAGCCCCTGCCGCGGGATGTACGTGCTGCAGTACGTCTTGCTAGACGTGGATCTCTGGATGAAACAGGAAAGGGACGGATCCGCTGACAAGCTGCTGTTTCGTGGGTACGTTGAATTAATTGAACGCCATTCTGCAAGGATACCGATCGAAGCTGCGCGGACGGATCCATGGCGATCGTCATGGCATCGACATTCACTATGCTTTTCTCCCTAACGGCATCGAGACTGTCATTCAGGTGCTCGCTGAAACTGGACGTCTGTCGTCAGGTATGAAATTCAGTGCGTCGACCAGAGGTTTCGCCGATGATGTGGTTTCGCTGTGCGATGGCACCTTTTGTGGAACCGGGACAGTGTTCGAGCACTTCATGGATGTGGATAAGCGACAGGAACTGCGTATCGTTCTGGAAATGGATGGCTCGCAGTATAGATGGGCTTTCAAGGCAGGAGTCGGAGTCCTTGCAGCGCCTCAGCACCCGGTCCCTGGTTTTTCTCAGTATTTTGCCATGAATGTATCCTTTAGAACAAGGGGCAAAGCAGTGTCAGGATGGCAGTGGAGCTGCATCTGCTATGTACTATCCACCAAGGCGTATCTCTAGGGTGTAGGGTGTACTATCCACCATGTAGCAGCTTCTTTTTTAGAAGAGACCATGCAACATTTGCCTTTTAATTTGGAGAGTACTGTGATGGAGATCTTCAACAAGTTCGCACTACAGGAAAATAGCCAACTTCCGACGGCTAAAACAATCTTTCGACAGCCCCGTCGGAAGATATTTAACTTCCGACGGCCGAGGACACAGCCGTCGGAAGTTATCTATCTTCCGACGGCCTCAGACAGAGCCGTCGAAATTTACTTAACTTCCGACGGCCACAGACAGAGCCGTCGGAAGTTAAGTAACTTCCGACGGAAAAAGGGCGGGCCGTCGGAAGTAGAGGGCCACCGTTACCCCCGCCGGGCTCGCGTTTTGTCAACTCTGTTTTCTTTTCCCCGTTTTTCCCCTGCTAGCTGCGCCGCCAGTTGCGCCGCCGCCCCCTAGCTCGGCCCGCCCGCCGCGCCGCCCGTCCCCGTGCCGCCCGGCCCCGCCGCGCCGCCCGTCCCAGCGCCGCCCGGATCCGCCGCTGCCCGGCGCCTCGCCGCCGCCCGGATCCGCCGCTGCCCAGGCCGCGCCGCCCCTGCCGCCGGGCCGCGCCGCCCCTATCCCCATCGCGCCGCCGCCTCCGCCCTCGGGCCGCGCCGCCGCCCGGCCCCGCCGCCGCGCCGCCGCCCCCCGGCCGCGCTGCCGCCTCTGCCCCCGGCCGTGCCGCCCGGTCGGCCCCCCCGCCGCCCGGCTGCCCCCCCGCCGCCCGGCCGCGCCGCCTGGCCCCGTCGCCCCCGGCCCCCCGCCGCCCGACCGCTCCGCCCGGCCCGCCGCCGCCCGATCCCCCGCCGCCCAGGTTAGTGCAGCACCGTCGGAAGTTAAATAAAATATTTTTTTGGATATGCATATTATAGTAATTAAACACTAATCGCTTAAGTTTAGTAACTAAAGCTTTATAATTATGATATATCTAATTTAAAACTAATCGCTCAAGATAACTATATTCTAACTTTGCAATTATTTAACTTAAAGTATGGGTGAGGATCGATGATGAATGTACGAAGGTTGGCCTAATTTGTCAGATAAATGGATAGTGCCGAATGATATTCAGGTCTACCTCGAAGGTCATAGAGGACGTGATCCTACAAATCCGGATCAGTTATGCTCTCAGGCAGCTACAGAGCGTCTGGTATATCTAAATTTACAAAATTAGCACTATCGAGTTGTCATAAAACAATCTTATGTAATTGTGTGATTTTGTTCTTTGAATGCGGCATATGGTGACCAAATGATTGCTCGATATGGAGAGGGTTATGACTGGAGAAACGCGCCTATTGATCCTGAGGCCGTTTACAGTAGTGGTGGTGGAAAACCTCATGCCCGGTTAGATTTCTTTAAATTTCAATCTAATTTTATAATTTAAGCAAAAATACATATTTTGAATTTGCTATATTTGGTCAATATTTGTAGGTATCCATTATTCGACAAAGTCATTGACTCGAGTCAGGTGCCGTCGCGTCAAAGAGCAGGATCGTCGCGGTCAGCAAGTCGTAGCACAAGTAGTGGCGACGACAGCGCGGAGGTTGTAAGGCTGCGTGAAAAAGTAAGACAATAGGAGCTACAGCAGTAGTGGTTCCAAGCTCAACTTGCACAACAGAATGCAATACTGCAGGTAAATCTTAATTGTTACAACTTAGGTTAAGTTACATTCTTACTGACAAATTTGATCTTTCAGCAAATAGCGACCCAACAGAATATACAAGTGCCACCACTAGTACCTCCACCTTTTGCACAGGCCGGTTGGCCATCAGCTTCACCTCAGGTATGATAGTCAAGGATTCAAATGTTAGTTCATAGTCATTGCAAAATATGGTCACTCTAAATAAATATTATCCAATTAGTTATCCAATTAGTTATCTTTCAAACTAATCTTGTCCATTTATCTTTTATAGCCTTTTCACACCCCACCACCTAACTTAGCGGCACCGGGAGACTCACACGTTGATCCAACATCGAATTGGGCGGATCAATTCATTGGAAGTGCCGGATCAATTCAACCAGGTGATGGAGGTGGCCAAACTTAAGTGAAACATTATTGTTGTATGAATTTGTTCGATATGATACTTGTATGAAGTTTGTGAACTTTGATTATGAACCTGTGAAGTTTATGTATGTGGATATATGAATTATGTATTTGCGTGCAATTTCTGATTGTGAATTATAATCTTGGATGAAATTTGATTATATATAATGTTTGTGGTTGGTTTTGGGGTTTCAAGTTGTGCTGTCAGTGTGGGGAAGCTTAACTTCCGACGGTTTTTGGGCAGCCGTCGGAAGTTTACTGGGCTTAACTTCCGATGGCCACGGACGGAAACCGTCGGAAGTTAAGAGACGGCCCTCAGTCGCTGTTTGCTGGCTAACTTCCGACGGTTTTAACGGGCCGTCGAAAGTTAATAAACTTCCGACGGTTTACGGTTAAGCCCTAGTCGAAAGTTAGATAACTTCCGACGGTGTAGCGGTAACTTACCGTCGGAAGTTACCAGTTTTCCTGTAGTGTCGTCTGGAGATTAAAAATACAGTGCTCGTGCGCCAGTAGAATGTGATGTGCCGAGTACATACGCCCTTCGCTGCACGCGCGTACATGCGTGCGCCGCGCACATGAACAGCAGCGGCAGGCCGCCGTACAGATCCCTTGCCGAATACTGAAGCAATTTTTATTTGAAAAACAGCAAATAGCTAGATACTGAAGAAGTGAGGCGCGCTCGTCACCTAAGTGAGGTGAGCGAACGGAAAGGTACTATATGCAGGCGTTATGCGCGGGTTAGCCGGGTCGTGCGCTCGTGCCTGACAAGTGACGACGACGGGGCCTGGCGGTCCAGTACCCACGATAGATTGAATCACATCGGCCGGTGACACGCACCGCACACGCCGCGGCTGATGTATGAAGGCAGCCCGTGACCTGGGGCGCGAGCGGTACGGTGCCTGCAGCCGCCGGCTTCGTGATGGGACGCAGGTCGCAGGACCAGGCTGCGCCTGGATGGAGCGGGGACGGGACCGGCGCGATGACCACCGGCGGCGCTCGGCATGCACGGACGGAAGAACAGAATCGTTGAGGCGGCTGGGCTGGAGACTTAGACGGAAGAAGAGGCCGGCCTTACATAAAAAGGCTCTAAATTAGACAGCCCAGCACCGTAGTGGCACGCACGGCGCTATCCGCACCGCACAGCTCTAAACCGTCCTGAACTGCAAATGTACAGTCAGACTTCCACACCGCACAACTCTATCCGCTCCCCAATCCTTCCGTTCGCTAGAGGGAATATGCAAACCTAGCGCCTGTCCTCTCCACCGCAGCAGCCGCTCCTCTCGCGGCAGCCCTGCGAAGTGTCCGCATCCTCCCTGACGGCATCCTGGAGTAGCCGGCAGTCTCCCTCGAATCCGAGGGCATTGGGGAGGGAGGGGAGGAGGAGGCATTGCCAGCCGGAGAGTTCAGGGGCGGGTCAGCGAAGGGGGCCGGTAAGCATCACCCACCCTGTCATCATCGGCGGCGGAGAGAGTTGAGGCGGGCACAGACGGACTTGGAGGAGAGCTCTACAGTACGGTCGTCCATTCGCCATCGACACAGAAGGTAATCCCTATCCTTACAGTTTCAGTTTGTGCAGCCTCTAGATCTGGAGACACTCGCATGCCGTGGCCGTTGCGACCCGCCGCGGTGGCCCCGCCGTCCCTGCCGCGAGCCACCATGATGGCCCCACCGGCCCCGCTGCGAGCCGCCGCGCTCGCCCCGCCGGCCCCTGCCGCGGTCTCATATTCATACTGCAACTGCCAGATTTCATTTAAATTACTGCAGCGTTATTGTAGCAATTTTCTGAATCTCTTATATCGTGTAACCATACGACCTCCTATGTTTAACAAGCTACTGGTATTTTATTAGCAAATGGCTGAGCAGATAAGTTTCAATTAATTGTGTTGTTAGGTTTCAGTGCCCAGATCTAGGTCATCCCTAATGCAACTTTTGGCGTGATTGCCAACTAGCTATCAACTGTGCTACGGAAATGAAATTTAATATCATTATTTTCCGACAGATACTGTGCTAGGCTAATTTAGAAATGCTAGGACCAGCACACCCGCTGCTTAAAAAATTCGGATGTTCTTCTGCTATACTCATTGTACCATTTACTTCATTTTATTGCAGGATGAATCCTAATAATTGTGATGAAGCTGGTGACGACGTTATCAGTTTTGGCTAGGGTCTTCCAATGCCAGGCTTCTATGGAGGGTGGAACCCAGGGTTGCAACCATCTGCTTAGCAGTACCCATTTTTCCAGGGAGAGTGGACCGCAGCTCTGAACCAAGGGTTCATGCCACTCCCAACTCCAGCATCATCTCCTGCACCTCATGATCAAAATCAGCCTGTCGCTGCAACAGTCGAGAGTATTGAAGCAGCAGTGATGAAAGAGAGTCAAGGTGATGGGGAAGGAGCATCGGTGGCAGCTGGTCGACGACGCAAGGTCGTACCTAGTCGCAGCAAGTTATCCAACTTCTCCCCAAAAGAAGATGTGTTCGTTGTGAAGTCATGGTTGGAAATTAGCTGTGATCACATTATAAACACAGGGCAGAAGAAGGAGGGGTTCTGGGCTAGGATTACAAGCTAGTATAATAACAAGAGGGGTTCCTTTCCTGAGAGAAGTTTCAGATCGCTGTAGAGTCGTTGGGAAACTATCAAGGCTGAAACGAGTAAATTTGCAGGGCACATGGCAAATGTTCTTCGAGACAATCTGAGCGGGATGAGTGATGCAGATAAGGTGAGCGATCTAACCATCCTTTTATTAAAAAAATCTAATCTGTTATTGGCATTTGGTTTGAACTACATTTTGCTTCATAATTCTAATATTGTGTACCCTTTTTGCAGACCTCTTTAGCTCTAGCTAACATTGCAGACATCGAACAATACCCGTTTATTTACATGCATTGCTGAGATTTGCTGAAGGACGAGCCTAAGTGGAGGGAGCTCAACATCAGAGGGGCACGACCTGGAGACGACGATGCAATAGCCGATCACATTCCCACAGCCGCCACCAACATCGATCATGACCCGGAGGCACCGTCTTCTTAGTACTCAGGGAGCAAGAGGCCTATGGGGAGGGATGCAGCTAAAAGTGCAGCTAAGAAATCAGCCTCTTCCTCTCCGTCAGATTCATCTCAGTATGTTTCAAAGTTGCAGGACCTGTCGATACAAAAGATTTCAATATGGCAAGAAGAAAATGCAAAGAAAGGCTCTCGCTATTAGCAAATGGCAGCCATCGAGTCATAGAGGTACAATGAGGTGCGCCAACACAATCAGCACATGGCAGCAATTGAGGAAGAGAAATTGCGGATCATGCATAAGAAAGCTGACATACTACAAACACACGATGAAGAGCGCATCCTCGGGATTGATTTGGATAAGTGTGCTCCGCCCCTCGCAAGTACTATGAAAAGAAACAATAAGAGATACTGAAGAACATTGGTGCCAATTTAGATGACAGTGTAGACCCTTAAACTAGTGTTGCAATGTGTTGCATTGAGGATTGTCCTAGTTGAGGCTACCTTGCAGTGGCTGTGTTGTTCTATTAATAATTGTGAACTCCAGTACTAGTTTCTAAAATATGTATCTGTATTAGTTTATGAAATATGTATCTGTATTAGTTTCTGAAATATATTCTCTGCCATTAGGAAGGTGACTCCAGTGCTAGTTTCTGAAATCCATTGTGTGCAGTCCTAGCTGCATTGCCTAAATAAACAAAACTACACGAGCCACATACAGAAAACTGCCATATAAAAAACAGATTGCCCCATTATGCACAAGTGAGTTGTTCGGGCACGGTTGGCATCCTGTGCACCGTCCGGCATGACGCGACCTCCTTTCTTCTTCTTCCTTTTGTATGTCAGCCCGGTCATAACAAATGTTCCTTCAGCGGTTCCTGAAACAAGAATGAATTCAGATATTTATTTACTTCAGTAACATGCATCACAAGAATTCGGAACCCATGTTGCAGTACCTAGATTAAGATGAACCATGCCTCATCCATCAGTGTTCGATGAAATCCATCTGTAACTGGCTATGGATGGCAGTATTCTTCAACTTATGATGTTTATTATGTACTCTGATCTCTCTTGGATTATGGTCTGGTATGGAGTAGTAGGAACCCCAACATTGTCGTAGTCCGAGTTCTCCGCAAGTTTCCCTTCATCCTCGATAATCATATTATGCATAATTATGCACGTTGTCAAAATATCCCTAATCTGTTCACGATTCCAACCATATGCAGGGCCTCGAACAATAGCCCACCTAGACTGAAGGACACCAAAAGTACGCTTAATATCTTTACAAACCTTTTCCTGCTCCTTAGCAAAGTGTGCTGCCTTCATATCCAGAGGATGGGAAACGGTCTTTAGCCGGCCAATTGAGCTATATACCATCAGCAAGATAATAACCCATGCCATACGTGTGACCATTAATGGTGAATGATACCGGAGCTGCTTGGCCTTTCAAATATGCGGAGAAGACGGGCGACTTTTGTGGCAGAAACGCCGAAATTAATCCGGCTTAAGTGCGCTAACCATCACCATAGAGGCAATCCGGGCTAACACGCACTTAAAACGGAGTAAAACGACAGTCTGTTGGGTAACATCCCGATGCAACAACTGGAATTTCGATCGAAACAATGCATACATTCAATCCACACGAAGGTGAGCCTAGAGATTACAACAATCCACAATTTTGCACATCACAGAGTTCAACAGGAATTATTATTACAAATCAAGTTCAAAAATATTCATAGGCAAGTACTTTTAGAGTTTAATAGTGCAGCGGAAAATAAACGATCTTTCTAACGACGATACAAGATATCATAATGAAGCCCGTACATGACATCATTCAACGTTATTATCGTTGGCCGGGGACGCATCCCATTCCACCGTCCAACTAGAAGGAAGAGTACACAGCCAAGTCAAACTAGCAACCATATCCTCAAAGGTCTCGCCTGAAAATAAAGCCACAAGCAAATCTGAGTATACTAATACTCAGTAAGGCTTACCCGACCAGTGGTATATACTTAGCCGACTCCTAGACATGCAAGGCTTTTGGCTGAGGGTTGTTTTTGCCAAAAAAGCATTTAAGAGTGAGTCCTTACTTTCAAGTTTAAGAGTGAGTCCTTACCATTCTAGGCAACTATCCAAATCACGTATGGTGGAAAAATAATTAACTGAGCACCCAACCATATTAATCATCATCATTGTTCCTCTTCTTACTCTATGTGGTAAAAGGGTTAATCAGTCTCAATGACCGCGAGAAACGGAAGATTCGAATTGAATTTTTTAACCTTGCAAGGGAAACCTAAACACACGTCATGTGGTTACTCACAGAATCACACGTGCAACTTTTTCCATTTATTCCCGTTTTATGGATCAGGGCTGCTGTCCTCGAGTACAGAGGTCCATGAACCACGGTACGGCGCTGGGCCGCAGCTGCTCTTGCACTCACCATGTGCCCATGGGAACGGTGTCAAGACAGTGGAAGGTATGTCCACGCACCGGTACGCACCGGTTCAATCAGGTACTTAAGCTTACCGATTACCATATTCTCGGCAAGTGGTTAGTACGTTCAAAAACTTAACCACCACACACCGCAATCTTAATATTTTTGCTAAACAGACAAGGCCTCAAACATCAATAAGAATATCGTAACATAGCCCCGTCCGTTGACCTTATCATTCCAACATACGTAAAACAAGCAACTCCTATATCTCGTGAGTGACAGAAAATCACTCAACTTTTACCGGAGTCCTATTAGCATGGCAATCTAGCGACCAACACAGACTAGTGTTTATATCATTGGTACTAGGATCATGCAACTAGGGTTTCAATCAACTTCTAAAAACTTAATGCACAATACCATATATAAATAAAAGTTGCATAATTTAAAAGTAAGGGTCATGCTCCGGGGCTTGCCTTCCCGAGCAAAGCTAGTCGTGGGCTCTTCCGAACTTTGGTTCGGGTCTTCAGCAGCTTCATTTAGATTAACTTAAGCTTCACGCTGCTCATTCTCAGACTGTGGCACCAGCTTGTAGGTTCTGTCGGCGAGAGTCGTCGATTCTATATGAATGCATATGTATGAATGGTTTTAATGGTACAAGATAAATAACTTATTTCTCTATAAAGTTGTAATTCAACAAAACTCAAGTTAAGTAGTAAAGCACTTCATTTTCTTTTCCTTGGGCAGTTATTTATCGAGTATTTATCTGGATTAGCTAACTTCATTAAGTAAGTGAGTGATTTTATCATTTCATAAACTGTCATTTTCAAAAAGTAAACATGGATTAAATAAAACTACTTGTAGAGATAGTTTCTAGTGTTGGGATTTTTATTTAGAGCACATTACTTAAGTACAGACTCACTGTAAAATTTTTAGCAATTTTCATTTAGCAGATTAATCATGAAATATATATTAAACAACTACTGTTAGGATCAAGATCTATTTATACAGAACAAACCATACAAGAACTAGTGCTCAATATTTTATTGAGTACTTCTAAATTTATGGTGAGTCTACTATAAATTTTTTAGGTTTTAGTGTGCAAGATACAGAGCATAGAAAATAAGTCAAGATACATCTATATTAATCAAGATTTATTTCTACAGGCAGTTCCACAAAGTTTCTATATGTCAAACTTTTCTAACATGATGATCTACTCAAAGGTAGTCTCTGGTTAAAATTTCTTATTTTTCTAAGCACCAAAACTAGTTACTTTGATTTAATGTATTTTTTCTTAACTGAACACATATGAGCAAGTTAGACAGAAGTAAAAAGTTCCAAACTTTATCCATAGCATTTATGCATCAAGGTTACTCTACTTTAAAAGTTTTAACCTTAAAATATCAGTAGAACAGCATGAGGAAATAACTCTAGCAAAATAGCACATCAAACAAGCTCCCACAAAAACTACTCGGAGAGACATGTTCTGGCCTTGAAATTTTTACATAGGTCTAAACAAGCAGAGACTAGCTTATAGTCCTAAAATCATTCACAATAATGTCCTAAATCAAGAGATACATTTATGGACTATTTAAAACAAGATTAATTTAGATAAAGTTTTAGCTTGTAACTAGTCATCCATCTATGCAAAAGTAGTCGAGTTCATCAAGAGGGTCACAAAAAATTTTAGTTTGCATTTTTCTGATTTTTCTATAATTTTAGATTGATTTTAAAAGTGACAGCCTCTTGAAAGCAAAAGTACTCGGGTTCTCGCAGATAGGTCCGTGGATCTAGCAAAAAGGATCCTAAAAAGAACTTGGCGATTGCAATATAGTCTCTAGGCGGGGCTGGGCTGTTCCCAGCCAAAATCCGGCGAGGGAACTAGTCGACAGCGAGGGGAAAGGGGTGAGGGAGCACGAGGAGGTTGAGGGAAACCTGTTGGTGTGCTCGTTTGGGGCTGGGGTGGCCGGAGTTGGGCTGCTGGCTGTGAGCAGGAGCTCAGGCAAGATGCGGGCGATAGGCGGCGGTGGTCCGGCGAGGGAGGGCGGCGTGGGGAAGTTAGGGAGAACTAGCAGGTCGAGGGCGACCCGTTTAGAGCCTCGGTTTGGGCGGAGGAGGAGCGGAAAGTGGGGCTTGATGGCGAGATCGAGTGGCGGTGCTAATGACGGGGTGGTGGTGGTACTCGGGCGCGTGTGAGCAGGGGCTCGGGGCAGCCCTTTTATAGGTGCACAGGGAACGGGAGGTGGAGCTGGGTGCGACACAATGGAGGGAGGCACAGCCGGGACAAGGTCGCAGCAAGGGCGCGGCGTCGCCGGCGCATCGTGGCTCGGCCGTCGAGAATCGACGGCAATGTGGCGTGCGCATTGGGCATGGGTGGATTCGGGGCATGGGAGGGCGATTTGCCCGCGGGTCGGTCAGGGCCTATCGGGGCGTTGTCCTTTGGCGCAGCTTGCCGACGCAGGAATGCCCCGCTGCATGGCGGTGCTTCTCCGCCGGCCGGAGCAGAGCAGGGGAGGGGAGAGAAGAGAGAGGGAGGGAGAGAGAAAAGGACCAGGATTCAAATTAGATTTTCTCAAAATTTCATACTGAAACTTGAAAAACTTTGGAGACAAAAGTTGTATGGAATTTAAAAATCTACAACTTTTGTTTTAGCCAAAAGTTCATTTGAGCCATGGTTTAAAAGTTATTTTAAATTCAAGACTACTAGGATTTGAATTACTAGTCATTTCTTGTGTTAAACATTTGAATTTGCAAATGGTATTTGAAGTACTCTTTGGAAGGTACTAAAATATGAGTGTGCTTTTATGCTAAATTTTTCAAGAAAAGTGGAGCATAAAAAGATTGTAAACACAAAAGAAAAAAATCTCACATATACACATACATACCCATGTTCATACACATTCATACACATGCATATGACCACACATAATTGGATGTGTTGTTTCAATAAATCTGGGTTATTATGCATGATGCTATGTTTAGATTTTCTTGCTTAGGGTTCTAAACACCTAGGGTGTTACAACTTTTGAAGGACATTAATATCATTGCAGCTGCCTAGCACGCTGAAATAGGCATGCCCTATCCAAAGGTCATGCGAAGCTACCGCCTCAAGTATCATGGATGGATGCTTCCCACGCCCTGTGAACATGCCTTTATATGCTGGGCAATTGCGCCACTCTCAGTGCATACAATCAATGCCTCCAACATTCCTAGAAATCCACGTTGCTCTCCAATTTTGAGAACCCTGCTACATCTTCTGCGTTCGGAGCACGTAGGTAGTACTCCCCGAACACAGAAATGATAGCCCGACAAAAATGGTGGAGAGCCTTACGAGCAGTTGACTCACCAATACGGACATACTCATCTACAACATCAGCAGATAGACCATATGCAAGAATGCGAATAGCAGCAAATGCCTTTTGCAAACCACTAAGCCCAAGACGGCCGATGGCATCCTCCTTTTGCTTGAAGTAGGAGTCTGCACCTTCAATCGCTTCGACAAGGCGCTCAAACACATGGACACGCATTCGAAACCTGCACACAAAGATAAGGTCTGTCAATGTATTGCAAAGTAACACATGAAGCAGTCCATGACTACCAGATTATAGAAACACACCTTCGACGGAACTGGAACGCCGAGTAAACAGGATTGGGACCAAAGTAGTCAGCACGGATCCTCGCATCCCCGACTGCATGATCCCTCTGTCGTATCTACTTTGGTGGACCATTTGAACGACATCTACGACGAGAGGGTCCAGCATTCTCGAGCTCAAACGACTCCGGTACCTCCAAGTAGTCGTCATCAACAATCAAATGAAAATCATCTTCATCCTCCTCTTCCTCTATCACCCACGTTCTACACATGGAAGAACCAAAGCAGCCTGCCATGGCCGTGAAGGGAACAGGCGATGGGGGTGGACAGAACAGGGACCTCGATGGAGTGGAGGGAACAAACGATGAACCCTAGCAGCCAGCCATGTCGAGATCAAATCCGGCTATTTGGACTGCCAGATGGGGCAGATGATAGCTCAAATGGATGCTTCTAGGCCATGGCCACTCGTAGCTACAAGGAATCGATGAGGAGCTCACCGAACAGGAGGAGGAGGAGGCTGCCGGGCCCCCGCACCGAGAGGAGGAGGCCGCGCTTGGAAGAGGAGGAGGCCGTCGGGACGCCGCGGGCAGGGAAGGAGGAGGGGAGGGGAGGGGAGGGGAGGGGAGGGAGGAGAGAGGGGCGGTGGAGAGCAGCGGGTTGGGGCGGGAGGGAAGAGACGGTTGGTTTGCCGACGGAGATAGAGGCGTGGCGGCGGCGGAGAACTGCGTTTCACTCATCTCTAAATCGGCTCTGACGGGTGGACCATGCTCATTTAGAGGTGAGTTTAGAGACGGTGCGGTGCGGATAGCCTAAAAGTTGTTTCAAAATGAATGCACTGCATGGTTCAAAAACAAAAAAGGGCTTCAACTCAATTTGAGAGCACCACTAAAATACTCATCTTCATCCCTAGCTCCAAATGCGCGTGCCATTGAACCCCCTGATATGTTTTCAGCTACCAGCATCTCTTCTTCATTTTGGAGGGCATATGGGCCTGTGATTAACCATTGCATTCTAAGCAGACTGATATGGGCTCGATCCAGGACGGTCCGCCGCGAAGGACAGATTCTTTTCTTCTTCTTCTTCTTTTTGGCGAGGACTACATTCCTTTTTTTTTTTAACAGCCACCGCCCGGAAGAAAGAGGGAGAGGAGAGCGATGCGATGGCGACGGCAAGCAAGGCGGCGGCGTGTGCGATGGTGGTCTGGCCGCCGGCCTAGGATCCACGTACGTGCCCCAGGGCAGCAAGCCGCAGTGCAAGTTTGACTACTTCGTGCTCGCCCTACAGTGGCCTGGCTCGGCACCATCTGTGCCTCCACCTGCCGTCGGCAGCGGCAACCCTCCATGGCCCTGTAAAAGGAAGGGGCGTATGGCTGGACGACAGAGCTAGGACGGAGCCAACGCCTCCACATCGTCTACCCGGTACGTCGTCCTCTGTGGCATCTTGGAAATCCGTTCGCTTCTGTCGTGCCAAGAGATTTTCAGGCTGGTTAGGTCAATTCGTTAGGATTGAAATCCTTAACTGGATTCACATGGTTAACTGCTGGGGGTTTGCTTCCTTTTGTGTTAAAATTTAAATGATCTAGCGTGTAATGTGCAACAATAATGCTCATTCCAAGTACCCTGATGAGATGATTTTGATGGTAACAGCCGATAATTCTTCTTTTTGACTGTGTACAAGAGAAGTGAAATTGGATTACCAATTTACCATGCGAAAGTCATTGTGTTTGGAGAATGCCGCAAGACACTGCTCCTGCGAGCTATATGCTCGAGTGAATTTTATGTGCGTACGGTGTATTTTGCTCTACCATATAACTAACACAGCTAACTTTTTTTTTCGAGTTATGTCATGACCATCGGAAAAGTAGAGGCTTTTTTAGGAAAAAAAATGGAGCGTGGACTCATAGCTCCAGAATCTGCAAAAGTTTATGACATAACTGGAAACTGAATCAGTTGTAGAAGAGGTATGCACTCTCCTGAGTTTTGTAGATGCATTTTTGTTACCATTAGACAAATATGGAATTGCTGTTCCTGCATGCGACACCAATTTACTGTAAAAATTTTGGGTTCTTCATTACTGCCTCTTTATAAAGTTTATAAATTTTGAGACATTTAGCTATATCTCTCAAGTCAAAAAATTTTCTGCTATATATCTCTATAGGATTATTTCTCTTCACGGGAATAAGAACAAAATAAGGTGTTGCTTCATAGAATATGCTCAAGTTTCTTTAGTCCCTGAACTATTAAATAGGACATTTAAGTCCCTCAAATTTCTTTTTTGGATCAAATTGATCCCTAAGCTGATTTGTCATGCCATATGCTCTTGCCATGTCAGTGATGGGTACCCTATGAATGAGTAAGCTTGGTAGAATAGTCTATTTTACCCCTTTGATTCACCGTGCATACCTATTATAATAGTTGTGCGCTAGATATTATTTATAATTGGATAAAAGATAATCGCGGTGACTTGGTGACTCATCAATAACACAAGTTTCTTGTAATCTATCAAATACTCATAGAGTATTATTTATAATTGAACGAAACAAGGGGTACGATAGATGAGACAATGATAATATGCTGACTCATCCAAGAACAACCAAAGCTGATATGGCATGAACATGTGGCATGCCACATCAGTCTAAGGACCATTTTGATCCAACATGTAAAGTTGAAGAATTTACGTAGACTATTTGGTAGGGACCAAAGTGACTCGCGGACCAAAGTTGAAGGATATATTTGGCTATTTTGGCATTGCAGTGCATCAAGCATGAATCTTTTTTTTTTCTGGTAGGGCTTGCAAGGCTACAAGCCAAACAGCCCTTTGTTACCACCACGCCCTCCAATGTCCACATCGGCCAGACTAGCATGCAAATGGAATATTCTCCTGGTTGCACGTACGCAAAGGCCTTGTGTCCATCGATCAGCATTGACGTCGCATCATAGGCTTCGAGAACACGCGGTCACGCACACTTTAGCTCCTGAGTCCTGTCCAGCAACGAGGCGAGCTGCCACTCGCGTGCACGCCGGGCGCGAGATGGCGCCTGCGGCGGGCCGGCCGAGCCTGACGGTGCTGGCGGCGCTGGACTCGGCGCGCACGCAGATGTACCACCTCAAGGCAGCGACGGCCCTGGGGGGGGGGGGGGGGGGGGGGGGGGGCGAGGCGGCAGTCGCCCCGGGCCCCCCGGAATGATTGGCCCCACCCCGGAATTGATGTAGTCGCCCCGGAACTGCAGGCTTTGCTTTCCTGCATTACTTCCTTGGGAACACCAACCGCCAAGAGTAAATCGCGGAAACAAAACGGAAGCCGGAAGGACTCGGAAAACTCGCGCCGCTCGTCACGTTTGCTCGCCAAAATCTGCACGGCACATCGCTTCGCTTGCCTCTGTGGCTCCGTCTCCGCCTCCGCTCATCGCGGCCGCCGCCGCTTGCTGTCAGTCTGTCACCCACGCCGGCCACGCGCGGCGCAAGTACGACACTGCCTCAACAATGCAGTACCAGATCGCTGAGGCGCTGATTCGCTGTAGGGCAACCATCCGTGGTATAATTTTTTTCTATGCTTTAGATGATTATTGATTACTAATTAGACTACTGTTTAGATATTTAAATGAATTGTTTGGGAATTTTACAGCAGGCCATTTGTAATTCATCGGTTTAATATTGTCTCCTTATCGCTTTGCTCATTGGTGAACATTGGCTCATCAGTGCCACATAATCGGTAATAATTTTTTAAGTTTATTCAATATTGTTGTAACTAAGCGATAGCTTCAATTCATAATTTTTTTTTTAATTTCAGCATATAGCCATGTCATCTAGAAGGTATCCATCCAGTTCTGAGAAAAGGAAGAGGAAGAAATGAGCAGATGAGTTCATAGAAACATAGAGAGGAGCCATGGATAAATTTTTTTCTAGTAATTCAAGAAATTCAAGGAATCAAAATGAGATGGCTATAGTTGCTATGGAGGAGCAACCTGATAATAACCTAGAAGATCAGGGCTTTACACCAGAAGAAAATATTGACACCAATAGGAATGATAACAATGTGAGTGATCATGAGCCTATGGTTAATTCACCTCCTACAGAAAATGCTAGTGTTGATGAACAACCTGTTTTTACTGAGGATATTTATGATCCAAGAAATTGGGATAATCTTGATAACAAGTCAAGGGACATATTAGTAGAGAAGGGACCCATCAGAGATGAAAATATTGAATTTCCTTTGGATACCAATGGCAGACATTTTTCATATACTCATTACTCTAGAAAGATGAGCAATGGAGAAGTTTATGATAGAAAGTGGTTGGTATATTCAAAACATGTTGATAGAGTGTTTTGTTTTTCATGCAAGCTTTTCAATACAGAAAACTGTAAGAGTTCATTGGGTCATGAGGGGTTCAAAGATTGGAAGCATATTAATGAGAGGTTGAAAGAACATAAGGCTAGTATACAACATATTACAAGCATGAACTCTTGGAATGAACTGAGGGTGAGGCTCGGTAAGTATTGAACAATTGACAAAAACATTCAGCAGCAA
The DNA here is from genome assembly GCF_002211085.1 of Panicum hallii. Taxonomy (NCBI): domain Eukaryota; kingdom Viridiplantae; phylum Streptophyta; class Magnoliopsida; order Poales; family Poaceae; genus Panicum; species Panicum hallii. The sequence goes on along the minus strand of NC_038047.1, from coordinate 16,309,133 downwards.
ATCACCAAGGAGAAAGAGCGTATCAGGCAAGTTTTACAAAGAATAATTGCTGTTGTGAAATTTCTTGGTAAGCGGAATTTAGTTTTCAGAGGACGAGCAACTTTACAATGATCAAAATGGTAATTTCTTAGCTTGTGTTGAGATGATTGCTGAATTTGATTTGGTTATGCAAGATCACCTCAGACGTATTCAAAACAATGAGATTCATTATCACTATCTTAGTCATAAAATTCAGAATGAGTTGATTTCTCTTTTAGCTTCTGACATCACTAAATCTATCATAAACACTGTTAAAGAGGCCAAATATTTTTCAGTTATTCTTGATTGTACCCCTGATGTCAGTCATCAAGAACAAATGAATTTGTTGATCCGATGTGTTAATATGTCTACTGGTAAAGTTGAGGAGTATTTTTTGGGTTTCATGATACATCTGGTGAGGGACTTTTTAATTCATTACTTGATTCCATTAAGTCCTTTGGCCTAAATATTGAAGATGTTAGGGGTCAAGGTTATGATAGTGGATCTAACATGAAAGGAAAGCACAAGGGCGTGCGAAGACGACTGCTTCATATAAATCCAAGAGCTTTGTTTTTGCCATGTGCTTGTCATAGTCTTAATCTTACACTTTGTGACATGGCTAAATCTTGTGGAAAAGCTATTTCATTTTTTGGAATTGTGCAACGAATATATACATTGTTCTCTAGTTCTACTAAAAGATGGGATGTTTTGAAGTATCATGTTGAAAGTTTAACTATGAAGTCATGGTGCAATACTCGTTGGGAGAGTCGGATCAAAAGTGTCAAAGCAATAAGATTTCAAGCTCCTCAGATAAGGTCAGCTTTGCTTCAGTTGAGTACCGATAAGGATACCGAATCAAAGGATAGGAGTGATGCAAAAAATTTATTTGATCTTCTTGGTATCTTTGATTTTATACTTGGTATGGTTATTTGGTATGATATTTTATTTACAGTAAACAAAGTGAGCAAGCAGTTGCAATCCTCATCCATGTGCATTGATTCTACATTAATGAGAATAGAAGATACAATGAGTTACTTTCAGAACTATAGAAATAATGGATTTGCTTCTAGTTTGATCATTGCCAAAGAGATTGCATCTGAATTGGGTGTAGAGCCATCATTACCAGTGAAACGTCATGCTAAGAGGAAGAAACAATATGATGAAACTGATTGTGAGGAAGCAAATCTTGAAGCTGAAAAAGCTTTTGAAGTTAATTATTTTTTGGCCGTTGATATTGCAATTAGTTCATTAAAAAGTAGATTTGAAGAACTCCAATCATTCAAAGACATATTTGGATTTTTGATGGACTCCATAACCTTGAAGTCATTGGATACTATTGAACTAAGAGAATGTTGCACCAAATTTGCAAACACTTTCTCTTTTGATGGCTCATCAGATGTTGATCTAAATGATCTAATTTCAGAGCTTAGTGTTTTGCAGTTGACTTTATTAGATAAACCAATGTCTGCCATGGATATTTTTGAGTATGTTAGAGAAGTGGATTCTTATCCTAATACTTCTATTGCTTATCGACTTTTATTTACTGTGCCCGTGACCGTTGCGTCAGCTGAAAGAAGTTTTTCAAAGTTGAAGTTGCTGAAGAATTATTTGAGGTCCAAAATGTCTCAATAAAGACTAAATGGTTTGGCTATTTTATGCATCGAGAAAATATTATTGGATGAAATTGATACTGATGCTATCATCAATGACTTCGCTTCGAGACATGTTAGAAGACAATTTTAAGGTAATCACATATTTATATTTTTTTTCTTATGATGAATAATTTTTTGATATACTTTTAAATGTTTATTAGCAACATGTATTATATATATTATTATAATAAGAGCCTCTATATTAACACTTGCCCCGGGCCCCTAATTTGTCAGGACCGTCGCTGCTAATTTGTCAGGACCGTCGCTGCCTCAAGGCGATCGCCACGTCGGCATGGGCTTCTTCACGGGGGCCTACGACCTGTTCTGCATCTCCACGGTGTCCAGATTGCTCGGCTGCCTCTACTTCGAAGGCGAGAAGTATGAGCCCCAAGACAGGCCAAGCAGGCAGCCCATGGCTGTCGACGACATGGTGGTCGGCGTCACGCTGGTCGGTACGCTCATGGGGCAGCTCGCCTTCGGCTACCTTGGTGACCGGCTTGGCCGCAAGCGCATCTACGGCGTCACGCTCGTCCTCATGGCCGTCTGCGTCCTCGGCTCGGGAATGTCGTTCGGGTCGTCCCGGAGAGCTGTCGTGGGCACTGTGGCAGAACCAACCTGAATTACACCGGCTCAAGTACGCAAGTCCTCTTTTAAGGGCTCCAACGTACTTCAAACAGTGTAATACCTTGGCCTGTCGGGTAATGTCCCGATAAACCACGAATGCAGGAGCAAACAAGGTACCTCGCACAAAGTCGAGTCCACAAATACAATCACCGTCATATTTTACATCACAGACATTTATAACACATGAGTTGTCAAAAGTAATATTAGCTTCAACTGATAGGATTTATTACAAGTGGGTTCAAGTTTTCAAGTTTACAGCAGCGGAATTTAAACCACAACCCCTATACACATCGCCAGTACGGATATCATGCTAAGCCCTGGCATGATATCACTCGGTAGGATCAGTGTTGGCCGGGGACGGGTCCCACTCCATGGACCAACCATCGGGCAGAGTGTAAGGCAATGGCATAGGTAGAGCAGAATCCTCAGGGGGATTACCTGAATAAAAGTCACAATGCAAAACTGAGTATTTTAATACTCAGCAAGGCTTACCCGTTTCATGGTATAGTTAGCCATGTAACTAGACTTATGAGGGCTTTAATGGTTGTGGGTAAAATTTTCAGCTGAAAAGCAACAAAGAGTAGATCCTTAATTTCAGCTTTCAAGTTCTATGTGATTATCCATTCTAGATAAGCACCTATAGCTATTCAAGCATGGTAGAATCTTTAGCCAAACATCATCTTTGATAACCATAAGGTTGCTCTTGTTACTCTATGTGGCAAAGGGATCAAGCAGTCTCAATCTCCGCGAGAAACGGATGATTCCTGAATCGAATTTCAGCCTTGCAAGGGTAAACCTAACTCACACGCTTGGAACATTCAACGCTTGTTCTGAAGCAACCGTTTGCCTTTCATTCCGACTTGTGGATCAGATCCACCACAAGCGACTGCAGGACCATACGCACATCCAATGTGTAGGACGTACGTCTGTAGTGCGACTACACGACCGTACTCCTGGTTGCCTTGCAACACGTATTCCCACACGTCGAAGTGAGTAATAGGAAAAACCGAATACGAGTGGTGGGAGGTATGTCCACTCCTCGGACCAATTGGTTACTAGGCTTACCGCTTACCATATTTTGCGGCATGTGGCTAGTACTTTCAAACGCTTAACCACCGCTACCACACACTGCGACCTTAACCAAATTCACCAACAGAGACGGGTATCATCTCTATCATGATACATCACCTAAATCCCGTCCGTCATCCTTATAGTGATTACAGAAATGTAAACATTGCAATCCCTATATCGCGCGAGTGACAGGAAATCACCCGACTTCTACCGGTCCTATTAGCATAACAGCTATTCGAACTCAAGTTCTAGTATTCAGTACATTGGTTTCTAGGAAAATGCAACTAGGGTTTTCCCATACAATTTCTAAGAACTTAATGCATAGATAGGTATAAATAAATATAGATTGCAATGTAAATAAAGTAGGGGGTTATGTCCGGGGCTTGCCTTCTGGGGTGGGGTTGGGGGCAGGAGTGTTAAAGTTTTCCGAACTTTGGTTCGGAGCTTCAGTTAAATTCTCGACGACGTTCCCGGGGTCTTCAGAAATTTCCTCTCCTTGATCCAGGATCAGTTCGTAGTCTCTGTCGGCGAGAGTAGTTGAGTCTATATCATATGCAAAGATGTAATTTAACGGATGCATATACTTTTATTTTATTTCACGATGAAGTTGCAATCCAATGAAAACATAATTTACTCATCAAACATCTCATTTACCCACTTTACTGGGCAGTCATTTATCGGGTATAAATTAACCTAGTTAGCTACATTAGACAACATGAGTTGTTGTTACAAAATAAACTACCATAGCACTGGGGTTGAAATTATGGATTAAGTTGTGTTTGAGCCATTGTAAGTTTATCAAGGTTTTATTTTTACACAAATTAGGCCACAAGGATAAATAATAATAGCACTAATATATCAAGTATGAGTTATAACTGTATTTACACACAAGATTTTGTTTTAGATTTTTGTGCATGGGGTATACTACTTAAGTTTAACACCTCAGAATATTTTCATAATTTTTAAACATCTAGAACTGTAGATCTTAAATATCCAAGGTTAAATAGACATTATCTATGATTAAACTCATTCCTTATGAAAATATCATATAAATAGTAGGTTAATTATTTTTCATAAATACTACATGCCAAAGCAACACTAACTCAATTGGTTTCACATTTTTACCATTTTTTACTATTTACTATGCATTTTCTTAGTCTACAACTACTTAAACTTAACATTTAAATTAGAGTAGAAACTATTTAGAAATTGAAAGTCAACCTATAAGGAAAGTTGTAGATCTTAGAATAAGGAATCCAACAAATTTTAGTTTGCATTTTTATGATTTTTCCTTGAATTGCTATGGAATTTCAAAGTTGGCAGCAGAAATAACAAAGAGGTCCTTAATGACACTATTCCTCTGAGTCTTAGGCTTTGCAGACAGCCCCCTGGGCTTTTGCATCTTCCAGTCCGAGGTCCCTGGCCGTGGTCAGAGAGGGAGGTGCGGGGTTAACCGGCCAGTTCCGGCGCCGGCGATCGCCGGCGGCGAGGGTGGAGGGGCGGGGAAGCATCACAAGGTTCTTGCGCACCTGTGGACGCTCGGGATCGGGTCGGGGTGAACTGTAGCGGCGGCGCGGTGGGAGAAGTGCGGCCGGCGGCGGAGGTGAACGGCGGGGGCGGTGCTCCGGTGGTCGGGGGTGGCAAGGAAGAGGTCAGGAAGCTTCGGGGCGGTGTGGGGAAGCTCGGTGTGGGGCCAGTTGGGGTCGAGAAGGGCCGGAGAGGGGTGCTCCACGGCGAGCAGGGGGCGGCAGCGGGCGGCGCTCGTCGGCAACGGTGCTCCGGTTGGAATTCGTCGGTGTTTAGAGGCTGGTGAGCACGAGCAAGCACCGGGGAAACTTTCTAGGGGGTTGATGGGGGCAATGGGCGCTTGGTGGCGGCTGTCCATGGCGGCCCGTGGTTCCCCGGAAAGGGAAAGCGGGCGGCGGTGCTAAGCAGAGGTCCGGGGTTGGGAAAACGGCAGAAGACCAGGGGAACGGGTTGTGTGGCAGAACCAACCTGAATTACACCGGCTCAAGTACGCGAGTCCTCTCATCGCCGGCGGCGGGGGAGAAGAGGGGGAACAGCATGAGGGAGTCGAGGGCAACCTTCTGGGAGTTTTGGATGGGGTCGGGGAGGTCTGTACGGGCCCGCCCACGGCGAGGCAGAGGCGGCGGCCGGGGAAGAACGGCGCGGCGGCGCTCCGGCGTCCGAGCGGGGAAGAAGAATGGCTGGAAAGCTGCGCGAGGATGAGGTGGAGCTAAAGATGGGGTCAGCGCAGGCGGAGCAGCGGTGGAGGGGTGGGGCGACGGTGAGCTCGAGCTCGCCGGCGTTCGGGCGGCAATGGCGGCGGCGTTCCGAGGCGTGGGAGTGGAGAAGGAAGGAAGGAATGCGCCCATTAGCTTCGCGGGGTAGTAGTAGTGCCATAGCGCGCGCAAGCACGAGGACTGGACGCTCGGTTTGGGGCTTGCCACGGCGGCGGCTCGGTGGCGGCCAAGCGGCGGTGGCACGCGCGTGGCGAGCGCAGGGGACGCCAGGGAGGGAGAGGAGCAGAGGTGGGGGAGGTAGGAGGCGACGCGTGGGCATGTGTAGCAGCTGGAGGTGGCGCTGCGGCGGCGGTGAAGCGGCGGCCAGAGGGCAGTGCTGCCGGCGGCAGAGCCGAACAGAGCAGGACCCACGTGCGGGAGAAAGAAGAAGGGAGGGGAGAGGTCCAGGGGACTGGTTTGTGATTTCCAAAAAGTGTAGGGACCTCTCGGTAAACTAAAATTTTTCACTGCTACAAAGGTCAAATGAGAAAATGGTCAACATGAAAGTTGTAGAGTTTTTCAAACTCTACAACATTGCTTTAGGGCTTAGGTTCAGAAAATCAAAGTTTACAACTCTTTAAGTTAAGTTTATGAATAAAGGTAGAATTTGAATTACTTTTGTCTTTATTCAAATAATTTGATCAAACCTTGGGTATGTTTACAAATTTTCCTGAAATGTAATGATTACTTGTATTTTTTTCATATTGGTCCTCAAATAAACCTAATTTTGACTTTTATATTTCAACCATTTCACATGTAAACCCTTATATTTGTGTTAATTATACATAGGTCCTTAGTTTCATACAAAGTCTATTTCTCTTAGGTTTTAACTTAATATTTGTACTTTTCTTCTCTATGGTCATTTGGATTTGACATTTAATAACATTTTTACACAATTGCACATAGGGACTTATAAAATTCATAATTTACAAATATACCCCTAATTCTCTGTACAACTCATATACATCATAGCATGTATACAACTCACTAATACCTAGTGTCTATATCTCTAATCACCTGAATGTTACAACCTTCCCCCCTAAAAAGAATCTCGTCCCGAGATTCCGAAGCTGAACAGAATCGGATGATTAGATTTGGGAATTGGCTTGAAGAAAGTCTAGGAAATTTCGTTGAAGATAAGACTCTGTCTCCCAAGTTGCTTCCTCCTCGGTGTGATGATCCCATAAGATCTTATACATCTTAACTATCCTTCTTCTGGTGAGCCTTTCCTTGGTATCCAAAATTCGAACAGGTTGGTCGATGTAAGATAGATCGGGTTCAATCTCAATGGCACATGTCTCCACGATTTCCATTGGTACTTTGACACACTTCCTAAGCTGAGAGACGTGGAAAACATCATGAATGGCAGCCAATTGAGATGGAAGGCGAAGTTTGTAAGCCACTGGGCCACAAACATTGAGAATTTCAAAGGGTCCGACATATCGAGGTGCTAACTTCCCTTTTATACCGAAACGTTGGACACCCTTGGTAGGAGATACTCGGAGATAGACAAAATCCCCTACTTGAAATTGTAGAGGTTTCCTCCTCTTATCTGCGTAGCTTTTCTGTCTAGACTGAGCAGTTTTAAGATTAGATTGAATAACCTTAACCTTATCTTCGGCTTCAACAACTAGGTCTGGTCCGAAGATTTTGCGTTCACCGGTCTCAGACCAACTTAAAAGAGTTCGACATCTGCGACCGTATAACGCTTCAAAAGGAGCCATTTGAAGACTAGCTTGATAACTGTTATTGTAAGAGAATTCAGCTAGAGTAAGGCACTTGTCCCAACTTGTACCATAGTGAATAATACAAGCTCAGAGCATGTCTTCAAGAATTTGATTAACTCGCTCAGTCTGTCCATCCGTTTGAGGATGATACGCAGAACTTCGTATCAGTTTGGATCCAAGAGCTGATTGTAACTGTTCCCAGAAGCGTGCAATGAACTGGGGTCCTCTATCAGAGATGATAGTTTTAGGAACACCGTGTAATCGAATGATTTGATCAAGATAGATCTCTGCATACTTCTTAGTTGAATAAGTGGTATGCACAGGAAGAAAACGAGCTGTTTTTGTGAGTCTATCAACGATTACCCATATGGAGTCATGCTTTTGAGATGTGCTGGGAAAACTGACAATAAAATCCATGCTAATGTCTTCCCATTTCCATGACGGAATGGGTAATGGCTGAAGTGTACCAGATGCTTTTAAGTGGCTGGCTTTGACTCTCTGGCAAGTACCACACTCAGATACATATTTGGCAATTTCTCTTTTCATTCTGGTCCACCAAAAATGTCGTCGTAGATCTTGATACATTTTGGTGCTGCCAGGATGAATAGAGAATTTGGATAGATGGGCTTCGTCAAGGATTTGTTTACGCAGTGGATGATCTTTAGGTACAACAATGCGATTGTTGAACCATAGGACTCCTTGATGATCGGTGTGGAAACATTTATATTTGCCTTCTCCCAGAGATAGCTTTGATTTGATGATTTTGATTCCCATATCATGTAGTTGCGACATGATGATTCTATCCTGCAGAGTAGACTCAATGGATAGCAGATTCAGACTACCTTGAGGAACGATCTCTAGATTGAGTTTCCTCATCTGATGGCAAAGAGTGTCACTAAAGGTGGATATGGATAAGCAGTGACAATGTGACTTGCGGCTAAGTGCATCCGCAAACCACATTGGCTTTGCCTGGATGGTAGTGTACTTCAAGGTCATAGTCTTTAATCAATTCTAACCAACGTCTTTGCCTCATATTTAGGTCAGCTTGAGTGAAAATATACTTGAGGCTCTTATGGTCAGTGTAGATATTACACTTAGCGCCCATAAGATGATGTCTCCAGATCTTGAGAGCATGGATAACTGATGCTAATTCAAGATCATGTGTTGGATAGTTTTGCTCATGAGTCCGAAGTGCTCGGGATGCATAAGCAATAACCCGGTTGTTTTGCATAAGGACACAACCAAGGCCAATTCCGGAAGCATCGCAATAGACATCAAAAGGTTGAGTGCTATCTGGTTGAGCTAGCACTGGAGCAGTTGTTAGGAGTTTTCTCAAGGTATGGAATGCTTCCTCACATTTGTCATTCCAGCAGAATTTAACTTCTTTCTTTAATAGCTCAGTCATGGGTTTAGCTATCTTGGAAAAGTCTGGAATGAATCGGCGATAGTATCCCGCCAATCCAAGAAAACTTCGAATTTGATGGACTGAAGTTGGAGGGTTCCAGTCCATAACTTCTTGAACTTTGGTTGGATCAACCGATATGCCTTCACTGGAAATAGTATGTCCTAAAAATTTCACACTATCCAGCCAGAATTCACACTTCGAGAATTTGGCATAAAGGCGATGATCACGTAGTCGTTGAAGAACGACACGTAAATGATTAGCATGGTCTTCTTTGGTTTTGGAGTATATCAGAATGTCATCGATGAAGACCACGACGAATTTATCGAGTTCCGGCATAAATACGGAATTCATGAGATACATGAAATATGCCGGTGCATTAGTGAGTCCAAATGACATAACCAGATATTCATAAAGTCCATATCTGGTCGAGAAGGCCGTTTTTGGAATGTCACAAGGCCTAATCTTGATCTGATGATAACCAGAGCGTAAGTCAATCTTCGAGAAGACCTTAGCTCCGGCTAGCTGATCGAACAAAATGTCAATGCGGGGAAGAGGGTACTTATTTTTGATGGTAACCGCATTGAGTGGACGGTAATCGACACATAGCCTTAGGCTATTGTCTTTCTTTTTGACAAAGAGAGCAGAACAACCCCAAGGTGAAGCACTTGGACGTATATAACCCTTATCAAGAAGATCTTGGAGCTGGATTTTTAGTTCTGCTAATTCATTTGGAGGCATGCGATACGGCCTTTTTGAAATAGGAGCAGTGCCCAGTTGAAGTTCAATGATAAACTTGATGTCTCTATCTGGTGGCATTCCAGGCAAGTCATCTGGAAAGACATCGGGGTATTCACATACTATAGGAATATCCTTGACTTGGATATTTGTGATGGCATAGGTGCAAGGATGCAAACATTTTGGCTGAGGCAGATAAAGGGTGGTGATACCATAGTATGGTGAATCAATTTCAACAACTCGGGAAGAAATATCTAGCCGCACTTGATGTTTAGTCATCCAGTCGGTCCCAAGTATAATATCAATACCCTCCAAACTTAGTAAAACCAAATCAGTTTTGATTTCTATGCTACCTAACTGAATTGGTACACTTTTAACCATTTGGTTGGAGGTGATTTTTCCTCCAGGGGTAGAGATTATGTATGACCCCTGGGTAGAACCAAGATCGAGTCCTAATCGGGTACCATAGTTGTTACTAATAAAACTATGTGTTGCTCCCGAATCAAATAATGTAACAACTGGTTTGTGGTGAATAGAGAATGTACCCGACATGACGGGAGCTCCATCAGGAAGTTCTGCCAGAGTGGTGAAATTAATCCGTCCTTGCCGGACTTGCATCATTGGTTTCTTGCCCTTGTTCTGGTTACCCTGAGTAGAACTCTGCCCTTGGTTAGGTTTCTTGGGCCGCGGACAATCTCTAATGAAATGATCCGCGCTTCCGCAATTGAAACAGCGATAATTGCTGCTTCTCTGTGGAACTTGTTGAACATTTGGCCGTGGGCCAGATTGTTGTGGTTGTTGCGGAGGAACGGGAGGTCTATACCTTCCTTGCTGTTGGGGTGGCCTGAAAACCAATCTACCAGTTGGGGCATTCCGCCGCGGTGCTCTGAACGGTGTATTGGGAACAACCCGATACCTCGGTGATTGAGCACTCGAGGGTCCAGTAGGAGTCTTTCTTTTCTTCTCAGCATGATGTGCTATGATGCAATCTTCTTGAGTTAAAGCCATATTAACCAGCTCGCTGAAAGTATTAGCCCTCACAAGATTCAGGCGTTTCTTGAGCTTGGTATTAAGGCCTCGACGGAAACGATCTTGTTTCTTGGCATCATTATCCGCATGATATCCTGCATATTGACACAGATGATTGAAGTTCTGTGCATACTGCAGGACTGTACTGGTGCCTTGGGTAAGTGCTAAGAATTCATTCAACTTTCGCTCCAGCAATCCTTCAAGAATATAGTGTGCTCTAAAGGCTGCCCGAAACTCATCCCAGGTGATAACATGCCCTGCAGGTTGCATGGCATAGAAATTGTCCCACCAGATGCGAGCAGCACCTCGGAGTTGCTGGGCGGCAAAGGAAGCTTTGCTGGAGTCCGCACAAGGTATTGTCAACAGAGCGAACTTTGATTCAATTATATGAAGCCAAGCATCAGCGTCCAAGGGTTCTTCAGCTTTACTGAAAAAGGGAGGCTGGGTACTGATGAAATCCTGGTAACTGGCCACGGAAGGATTGCGGTCATCATGACCTCCGCGGAACTGTTGATGTTGCTGGTTCAGTTGTGCTTGAACCAGCAAGTTGAGCAGCTCAGTTTGCCGATTCATAACCTCGGCAAGGTTAGGAGGTGGTGGTGGCGGTTGTTGAGAACCGCTAGCCTAATCTGCCCGGAAACCTTCCAGGGTTCCGCGCGTGGCTCCAACCATCTGAAACAAAGGAGATGTCCATCATTAACCATATAGCCTTACTCCTAATTTCAGAAGATACACGACTTAGATAAACAATGCATACACTCCATTCAATCATCTCATTTCAGAATCATAGGGATAGTGAACAAGATGATAAAACAGGAAACTTATATTACAACACTGATTCTGATCGTTATCCATATCACGCATCCGAAAGATCCCTACGCTGGCCATCTATGTTACAACAAATGGCATGAGATCTAGCTAAGTTACTCACTACCTAAGTTATTACACTCCCCACAAGTTACATCTAGCTAGTCGATGATTTACGAAACTAGAAATCGTCGAAGTTGCCTATAGACGACTGACTGCCAGAGGGAGAGTGATAGGGACTAAGAACAGGGTCCCCATGCTTAGAGTCAATCTCTGAAACACCCTCAATCTCTTCTGGATCTTCTTCTTCTTCTTCAGGCATTATGGGTATAGCAGGAAATATCGGTTGCTGCTGCACTTCCTCAATGTGAGCCTGGGCATCATCAGCTTCAAGTATCAGATCATGAATTTGTGCCTGTAGGAACTCAATAACAGTGTCACGCTGAGTGATAATATGATCACTCTCATTGATCTGATCTTCACGATGGAGGATTGTCTCATCCCTTGCTGCAATGATTTCATCCTTTTGAGTCACAAGGCTTGTAATTCCACTATTTGGGTCACTTGACGGTCAGCATTCTGATAGTGGCTTTGAGCCACACCAGTTAACTGACTCATACCGTGACGCAGTAGAATCTGGTAATGATGTTGCACATCCATGAACCTGGTAATGATACGGACGGTTTCTTCAGCCAGATCTCCTAGCATATGACCAAGATGCTCTGTCCGAAAATTCCATTCCGAATTATCAGGATCTATGGTAGGAAATAAACCAATAGGATATGCGGCAACTTCTGTCGGATGCTGATTGCTGAAAAGTTTGATAGCTTCCAAGGCAGCAGTTTCAAGGGTATCAACCAGACGATATCCAACCACTTCCACTTCTATGGGATGCCATGAGGAGCGGAAAGGGTGTTGAGGAATTATCATCTTAACCCTGCACCGAGGAACTCCTTCTTCACGATATTCTACCCCATCGTATTGAGGAGGCTCTGTATAATGAAACAGACTTAAGGATTCCCACAAGAGACGAGGAAACCCTTCCCAATGTAAAGCATTGGTGTGGAAGTGCCCCTCCTGATCCCAAAAGGCATTGGAAGGAGCAGCCATCTGCGACAACAATGCAAATGGTAAGATATATTTACCCTGTAGAAAGCTCACCAGGTAAATGGATTAAGATAGCTGATTCTGATAACAGCAAAGGCTGGAAATCAGATGGATACTTAAGGGACTCAGCTAAAGATTGTTATTTACCCAAACTAAGAAATACCAACATGTTATCTATTTCTTAAAGAAACAAAATTAAAGATCCATTTTGTTGATTAATGTATTATGCATGCACGCACTATTCGATTCTCACAAACAAAAATAATTACCAAGTAATTTTGGTCTTACGTGGTTAGTTACGGTGGCACAATATAAATACGTCTCTCTCTATTAACTAGTCGATAAGTTCTATCCGTCCTAGTTTCGTAATCGTGGTTAGTGTACCTGCAGAAAACCACAATAGATATATATATATCCAATGAACCTTTCATGCCAGCATGTCATGAAAGCGTCCCCATTCTTTACTGCTCACTATAGAAACAGCATCTATACAATTACTGCCGTACAGACAATGTTAACATACGTTATCGAAACAACGTATTCACGGGGGTACCGCAAAAATGCGGGGGTATGAACAGTGATCGCCATACCCTGCGCCGAACCATCTACTCCCAATGTAGTCAACCAAAGTTGGTACATTGGCAGCATCTCAAGTAAGCCACTGCTTGAGAAACAGCGTTCGGTTCGCATCACCGACAGGAAGGCCAAGCTCCCTCAGTTGGCTGAGGATCCTTACCTTCTTACCTCACGATTGAAGATGTCGTTACAGAAAGTAAGGTCGGGTTGTGCATGAATTTAAGTTTTGGCAGGAAAGTAATGCTGAGAGTTAGAGTTATATATATATTACAGCCACCTCTAATTCCCTTCTTAATATCACCCTAGGGCTTTTCGTACTATAAATAAACCTTAACAAACCCAACGTAGTTCGCAAATACTTGATTAACAAAATAAATTAATTTTAAGGCTAAATATATCTCCAGGGTACTCTTGTTAGCTCTGATACCAGCTGTGGCAGAACCAACCTGAATTACACCGGCTCAAGTACGCGAGTCCTCTCTGGAGGGCTACCTCGTGCTTCAAACGGTATAATCCTATTGGCCTGTCGGGTAACGTCCCGATAAACCACCGAATGCAGGATCCAACAAGGTACCCCACATGAAGGTGAGTCCAGAGATATAAATGCCAATACATTTTACACCACAGGCAGATATAATACAAAAATTTTACAAAGCATCAGTAGCTCCCACTGTGGGGAGATTATTACAAAACAGGTTTAAGTTATAAGTCAAGCAGCGGAGTTTAAAAGCGTAAACATTGTACACGTCGTTATTACAGATATTATGCTAGCCCTGGCATAATATCACTCGGCGGAATCTGTGTTGGCCGGGGACGGATCCCACTCCACGGACCAACCATCAGGCAAGGGATAGGGCCACGGTGTAATGAAAGCTGGCTCATCAGGGAGATTACCTGAAGTAGATCAACAAAAGCAAGGCTGAGTATACTAATACTCAGCAAGACTTACCCGCTCATGGTATACTTAGCCATGTATCTAGACTTATGCAGGCTTTTCAGGTTTTGGGTAGAGTTTTCAGCTGAAAAGCAACAAGAGTAGATCCTTATTTCCAACTTTTAGCTTTCAGATTCTAGTTGATTAACCATTCTAGGTAAGCACCTATAACTACTCACACATGGTAGAATTTTTAATCAAACATCATCTTTGATAGTCACAAAGTTCCTCTTGTTACTCTATGTGGCAAAGGGATTAAGCAATCTCAATCTCCGCGAGAAACGGATGATTCCTGAATCGAATTTCAAAACCTTGCAAGGGTAAACCCAACACACACGCTTGGAACACCAAAGGGTCGTTCCAAAGCAACCGTTTACCTTTCATTCCGACTCGTGAATCAGATCCACCACAAGTGACTGCAGGACCATACGCACTTCCAAAGTGCAGGACGTACGTCTGTAGCGCGACTACAAAACCCGTACTCCTGGTTGCCCAGCAACACGTATTCCTACACGTCGAACCAAGTAACCAAAAGAAGCAAATACATGTGGTGGGGGGTATGTCCACTCCTCGGGCCGATTGGCTACTAGGCTTACCGCTTACCATATTTCACGGCATGTGGCTAGTACTTTCAAACGCTTAACCACAGCTACCACACACTGCGACCTTATCAAAGTTCAACAACACAGATGGGGTATCATCTCAACCATGATACCTTACAAAACTCCCGTCCGTCATCCTTATAGTGATAATAGGAATTTAAACATTACAACTCCTATATCGCGCGAGTGACAGGGAATCACTCGACTTTTACCGGTCCTATTAGCATGGCAGCTAGTCAGACTCAAGTTCTAGTGTTCAATACATCGGTTCCTGGAATTATGCAACTAGGGTTCCACACAATTCCTAAGAACTTAATGCATAAAGATATATTTAAATAATATAGTTCGCAGTGTAAATAAGGTAAGGGTTATGCCGGGGCTTGCCTTCGCTGGTGGGATTGGGGTTAGTCAAATTAATATCTTCCGAACCTTGGTTCGGGGCTTCAGAGAATTTCGCGACGAGGTTCCCGAAATCTTCAGAACAAACTCCTTCTGGTTCTGGAATCAGCTGATAATCTCCGTCAGAGAGAGTGGTCGAGTCTATATGAGATGCAGAGTTTATAAGTTATGGAATGCATATACTTTTATGTTATTTCACAATAAAGTTGCAATCCAAAC
Source organism: Panicum hallii (assembly GCF_002211085.1). Lineage (NCBI taxonomy): Eukaryota > Viridiplantae > Streptophyta > Magnoliopsida > Poales > Poaceae > Panicum > Panicum hallii. The sequence continues at coordinate 16,293,946 of NC_038047.1, read as the reverse complement.
AGAAGAACATTATATTTCAACAAACAACCTAACTACCCTGCACTGGGCAGTCATTTATCGAGTACTAACTAAACTAACTAGTCACATTAAGCAATAGGGTGGGTTACCCTAAACATTCAACTAACTACATTAGGTAGCATAGCTGGTTGCCATAAGCAACAACTAAACACAATTTGCAATTTCCATTTATTTTATTAATTAAACATTGTAATTAACCTTAGGTTATTATTTAATTATAACCAACTTTGAATTAATTAAGCAAATCTTAAATTAGGAAAAATAAATTAATACTTATGAAAATTATCCTAAATGGGTTTAATTGAAATAACATTACTCTAAATATTTATGCAATAGATAATTAGAACAATTCACTTAATTAAACAATATGTTTAACTTGAAATAATTTTTACAGAGCAAGATATTTCAAAACAGGAGCTACAAAAATTACTGAACATAGATTGGTATTAGATCTAATTACTGAAGTTTTATTGGAATTTTATTCTAAAAGGAACTAAGTCACAAAATTAAACAAGATCAAGATGGAAATTTCAAGATGCAATTATAACTGGAGTTTTACACTAAAACTAGGGTTCCAAATTTAAGGACATCATAAACTACTCAAGACTAGTATTCCAGAAAAGTTTCATAATTTTTCATGCATAATAATTATTATTTATGAATTACCTTTGAATTTAAGCTTGAAATTTATAACTCAAGTTATATTAGGTTTCTGATTCTCAAATTTTTATGATGGATCATACTTATAAAGATCAAGTTATGGTAGAAATTTCATCCCTAAATATGCACAGATGCTTTTGAAATTAATTTGTGAAGATTTCATTAACATATAACAAAGGTAGCAAATACTCTAGCTAGAGGGCTTATCTATGCCTCAAAAATTTACACAAGGCTACTCAATGCATATGTAACATATGCTCCAAAAATCAACAGCAGCAAAGCTATAGATCACAAGACTTAATTAAAGCATCCCTTTACTTGTATTTAGAATACAGAACAAACTATGCATTTTCATAGCATGATCATGAAATAAAAGTTGTAGAATTCATCATAAGGATTCTAACCCAACAAGTTTGGTATTTTTCTGATTTTTCTATGATTTCCTACACATTTTTGAACTTCACTGATTTGAAATAGAGGAAGGGACTGAAACTTTGCATAAAGGACCCTAGAAGAATTTGAATGCTTGCAATGTAGCCCCTGGCCGGAGTCAGAGCGGGGGACACAACTTTGACCGTTGATTCCGGCGAGGCTCGTCGCCGGCGGCGGGGGAGAAGAGGGGGAACAGCATGAGGGAGTCGAGGGCAACCTTCTGGGAGTTTTGGATGGGGTCGGGGAGGTCTGTACGGGCCTGCCCACGGCGAGGCAGAGGCGGAGGCCGGGGAAGAACGGCGCGGCGGCGCTCCGGCGTCCGAGCGGGGAAGAAGAATGGCTGGAAAGCTGCGCGAGGATGAGGTGGAGCTAAAGATGGGGTCAGCGCAGGCGGAGCAGCGGTGGAGGGGTGGGGCGACGGTGAGCTCGAGCTCGCCGGCGTTCGGGCGGCAATGGCGGCGGCGTTCCGAGGCGTGGGAGTGGAGAAGGAAGGAAGGAATGCGCCCATTAGCTTCGCGGGGTCGTAGTAGTGCTTGAGCGCGCGCAAGCACGAGGACTGGACGCTCGGTTTGGGGCTTGCCATGGCGGCGGCTCGGTGGCGGCCGAGCGGCGGTGGCGCGCGCGTGGCGAGCGCAGGGGACGCCAGGGAGGGAGAGGAGCAGAGGTGGGGGAGGTAGGAGGCGACGCGTGGGCATGTGTAGCAGCTGGAGGTGGCGCTGCGGCGGCGGTGAAGCGGCGGCCAGAGGGCAGTGCTGCCAGCGGCAGAGCCGAACAGAGCAGGACCCACGTGCGGGAGAAAGAAGAAGAGAGGGGAGAGGTCCGGGGGACTGGTTTGTGATTTCCAAAAAGTGTAGGGACCTCTCGATAAACTAAAACTTTTCACTGCTACAAAGGTCAAATGAGAAAATGGTCAACAAGAAAGTTGTAGAGTTTTTCAAACTCTACAACATTGCTTTAGGGCTTAGGTTCAGAAAATCAAAGTTTACAACTCTTTAAGTTAAGTTTATGAATAAAGGTAGAATTTGAATTACTTTTGTCTTTATTCAAATAATTTGATCAAACCTTGGGTATGTTTACAAATTTTCCTGAAATGTAATGATTACTTGTATTTTTTTCATATTGGTCCTTAAATAAACCTGATTTTGACTTTTATATTTCAACCATTTCACATGTAAACCCTTATATTTGTGTTAATTATACATAGGTCCTTAGTTTCATACAAAGTCTATTTCTCTTAGGTTTTAACTTAACATTTGTACTTTTCTTCTCTATGGTCATTTGAATTTGACATTTAATAACATTTTTACACAATTGCACATAGGGACTTATAAAATTCATAATTTACAAATATACCCCTAATTCTCTGTACAACTCATATACATCATAGCATGTATACAACTCACTAATACCTAGTGTCTATATCTCTAATCACCTGAATGTTACAGGTTGTAGGGGCTCTTGTAGTGCGAATGCGCGCAAAAGATAAGGCCCTGAGGTTCTGCAGCGAGCTCTCCACGGCGGCGGCGAGGTGGTGATCAGCGGAGGCTCAGGGGGGTCGTGGTGCGTGCGAAATAGGACAGCAGGGGAGGGCTAGGGTGGCGGGCGACGTCCAGGCGACGCGTGGGGAGGGCAGCAGCAGGAGGTGGAGCAGCGGCGGCCGGCACAGCGGCGGCGGCGAGGTGCTCTGCACCAGCGGCAGAGGAGGCAGGGGGGCAGAGCAGAGCAGCGTGTTCCAGAGGAAGAAGAAAGGAGGGGGTCCGAGGGGCTCATTTGGAAAATTAGAAAATCTAGGGACCTCTCGGTAAAGTAAGATTTTCCACTAATCTAAAACTCTAATGAGGAAATGCCCAAAATAGATGTTGGAGAGTTTTTCAAACCCTACAACATTGCTTTAGGGTTTAAGTTTAAAAACCCAAAGCATACAGCTTTACATTTTAAATTTTGAGCAAAAGTGGTATTTGAATAGGTTTTGTCCTTACTGAGGTAGATTTCATGTAATTTTGGACACCATTGCAAGTTTTCATGCAATGTCATGATGACTTGTATTCTTACATTTTGGCCCTAAGTAAACTTTGAGAGTTACTTTTATACTTCATTAATTTGCATAAAAGGACCCATACTTTTGCTTTAATTACATATAGGTCCCTGTTTTCACATAAAGACCCAAATTTCCTAGAATTTAACATATCTATTGCAATTTCTTTCCTATGGTGATACAAATTTGACACCTAGTGCTATATTTTTCCTAGGTTTTGATGCTACCTCCCATTCTTACCCAATTAGCACTAAAGGGCCCATATTTTTTTAAAATTACATAAATACCCTTTTTCCCTTTGCACTTCAATTTGAACACACATAAACAAGATCAAACACGCACACTTAACACTAAGATCTAGTGTTCTAAAATTCTAAATACCTGAATGTTACAGGCACGCTCTGCTTCTTTCGCTTCTGGCTCGGCGTCGGCGTCGGCGGGGAGCACCCATTGTCGGCGACCATCATGTGCGAGTACGCCAACAGGAAGGCGCGCGGCGCGTTCATGGCCGCCATGTTAGCGATGCAGGGCGTCGGCATCGTCTTCGCGTGCCTCGTGTCCATGGTCAGCTCAGGCGTTTTCCTCCGCTGCAACTCGGCTCTGGCTTGGCGCGAGGACCGCCAGCGGTGCGGACTACGTCTGGCGCGTCGTGCTGATGTTCGCCGCGTTCCCGGCGCTCGCGACGTTGTACTGGCGCATGAAGCTGCCGGAGACGGCGAGGTACACGGTGCTCGTCGCGGGCGACGGGAAGCAGGCGGCGATGGACATGCAGGCGGTGCTGGACGTCCCGATGGACGGCGAGCAGGAGAAGGTCTCCAGGTACAGGGCAGCCAACGAGTACCCGCTGCTGTCGCGGGAGTTTGCCCGGCGCCATGGCCGGCACCTCGTCGGCACAGCCACCACGTGGTTCTTGCTGCAGATCACATTCTACAGCCAGAACCTGACACAAAAGGATGTCTTCGAGGCGATCCACCTAACGAGCAACCCCGCGAATATGAACGCCCTTGAAGAGGTGTTCCAGCTATCACGGGCCATGTTCCTCGTCGCGCTCCTCGGCACCTTCCCCGGTGTGACACCCTAGGTGTCAAATAGAGCAAACCAATAAAAATAGTGTTTGGTGTGAATTAATTTGTGTGAAAATCTAATAAAGTTATGAGAATAAGGGTATTTGTTTAAATTTATGAAGGTATAAGTCCTTTTGTGTAACTTAGTTGAAGTATAAAGTAACTTTCCAAAAATTACCAAGGGCCAAAGTGAAAAAGGTGAATGCCATCATGACCAGCCTTAAATGCTTGCAAATAAGCCCCAAAAGTTCATAAGATTTGCACTACTAGGACAAGTCTTATGTAAAAATTAATTTGAGTGCAAAATGGTGAAATAAAACTTTGTACTTTAGGTTTCTGAACTTGAGCCCTAAAGCAAAGTTATAGGATTTGAAAAGTTCTACAACTTCCATTTTGACCATTTCCCCATTAGAGCTCTAGATCAGCAGGAAATTTCTATTTTTAGTGAGGTCCTTGAAGTTTTTGCAATTTCCAACAAGGCCCTTCGGACCCCCTCCCCTCTCCTTCCTCCTCTGGCATCTCCTCTACTCCTCTGCTTCTCTGCTGCTGTGCCACCGCCCACCATTTCCGGCCGTCCCTCACCACCTCCTACCATGATCCACCTCCACGCGTTGATCTCCAGCCATAGCACCGCTCTAGCTCTCCTCTTCTGGCTTCCCGCGCGCTTGCCACGCCCCACTTCTCTCCTGTCCCTGCCCTGTCGAGCGACAGCTCGCCGCCGCCGTGGCAAATGCCGGCATCTCCTCTTTCCTTCACCCAGCTTTACTTGTCATGAGCTCCTCTAGTTCCAGCTCTTCTCATTCTTCTCGCTTTGCCTCTGCCGTGTACACACAGAAACCCTGAGAGCCACCGCCGCCATCCCCTCCAACTCCGGCGCCCTCCTGTCCGCCGTGGGCAGCCCGCTCCAATCCTCCCCGCACCACCACAACTCCCTAGAAGGCTTCCCCATACCCCACTGATGCTCACCAGTCACTTACCGAGGCCGGACCTCCACCGGAGCTACCTCACCACCGTTCTCCCTTTCGCCGGTAAGCTTCTGCCGTCGTCGAGCTTGTACCTCCACCCCTCCTCCGCCCAATTCAACTACTCCAATAGCTTCCCCTCATCCTCCTGCAGCTGTTGAGCCCAAGCTTCGCCCTCCTCCTCGCCGGGAACCTCCTCGCCGACGAGCGCCCCTCCGCCGCCGCCTCGGCTGTGACAGTTCATTTATTTGTAAGCTAGGCTTATAATTTGTTAGTGTGAAGTATGCGTTTGTTAGTGTAACGCTTGTGTGTGTTATGTGAAACTTTTGAAAATTTAAAAGTACAAGTAAAAAAGGTATTTTTATAATTATAGAAAAACCTAGGGTTGTTTTTGCAAAATGTATTTGGATTAGGGTAATTTCAAAATAAGTGAAAGGTGGTTTTGTAAACGTGTTTTTCTTATTTTGTCCCTTGTAAAAAATATATATTTATCCAAAGGTTTCATTTGAAATGTGTGTGTTGAAGTGCGTAAAAATTTTGGGTAAAGTGGTGAAAATAAGGGTATTTATGTAATTTTATAAAAGTACAAGTCCTTTTATGCAAATGTTTGATTTACAAAAGTAACTTTCAAATTTACTCAGGACTAAAGTGTAAAAGTGCAAGTCATCATGATATGTCTATCCCATCATTATGACGAGTCTATCCCGTCATCATGACGTGTCATAAATGCTTGCATTTAGGTCCTGAATTTTATAAAATTACGCTCTTTAGGATAAAAGCAATTCAAATCCGACTTTTGTTCAAAGATTCACGTGTAAAAATATAAGTTTTGAGTTTTTGAACTTGAGCCCTAAAGCAATGTTGTAGAGTTTGAAAAACTCTCCAACTTTTGTTTTGGGCATTTCTTCATTAGGGCTTTAGATTGATGTGAAATTTATGCTTTACAGAAAGGCCCCTGCAATTTTCTGAAATTGCGCATAAGTCCTTGGTGAATTCCAGTCCTTCTTCTTCTCTGTTCTTCCTTTCTCTCTGCCTTATCTTTTCACTGGCGCCTCTCTCTCTCTCCTTTGCTTGGCCGGCGTCTCTTCCAGGGAGGTCCTCCCTTGCCTCCCTCCCTCTCCTTCACCAGGCAGCGCGCAGGCACGGAGCCGAGCGAGCGGCTCGGGTGCAGCGGTCCAGGCGGCAGCAGGCGCCAGAGCGGCGGCGGCCCCACGCGGGCGCTTGGGGCTGGGCGGCGGGCGCGGCCGCGCGCGGCTCGGCGCGCGCGTAGGCGGCGCGGAAGCTGCGGCCCACGCGGAGCAGGGACGGCGCAGGCGTGCGAGCGGCGCTGGGGCGGCGGCTCACGGCTGGCGCGGAGCGCGCGGCTGGCGGGGCGGCGCGCGGAGCGCGCGGCTGGCGGGGCGGCGCGCGGGCAGCCACAGTAGGCGGACAGCGCTGGGGCGCAGGAGGAGTGGGCGCGCGTGCGGCTGGTGGCGGCGTTGAGAGGCCGGATCTTGCGGCGGTTTGCCGGCGATTGGAGGCGGGCAGGTGCCTTTGCGATGGCTCCGGAGGTGGCGGCGCTCTAGCGCTGGAACAGGAGCCGACGCAGGACGAACAGGAGCGGCTCGGCTGGCAGCGCTCGGGCGCTCGGGACCGGCAGGCGCAGGAGCGTGGGCGCGGAGGCTGGCTCGGCTGGAGCGCGACACCAGAACGGAGCGTGAGCGCGTGCGGAAGCAAGCTGGCGTGGCGGCTCGTGCGCGGAGCAAGCGGCGTGAACGGGCGCCGAGCTGGCAGCGTGAGCAGGCACTGGAACGGAGAGCGCGGGAGGAGTTGCGGCACGCGGGCGGTGCAGGACGCGGCAGTGAAGGGCTTCTGCGCGAATCGGTGCGGGCACCCGAGGTCAAATGACGGTGACGTCCTGGGTTTACTCCCCCACGACCTCCTATGCAGACGAGCAGCTACGGCACGCACGCGGCACGGGTGTGCACTGATGGAGCTGAGGCACGGCAAGGCTGAGGCGAGCGTGGGCCCGGCAACAGGAGAAGGAGGAGGAGCTGTGTAGAGCGATGACGTGCAAAGCGACAACGTGCAGGGCAACGGCGTGCAGCGCATAGCGGTGCCTCCGCTGGACGCGCTCAGGCCGCAACCGGGTCGGTGTGCGGGGAAGTCACGCGCGGTGCGGGAGGAGCTACAGCGCGGCGGCTGCAAGCGGATCCGCACGGGGGCAGTAGAGCCGCGCGTGAAGGACGTCGGAGACCGTTGAGGAGGAAGCCGCGGACGAAGTCAGGCAACACTACGAACTGCTCGTGGAGAATGGAGGTGACCTAGCGCGGACGGCAGCGGAAGGTGTGATCCTGATGCAGGCAGGCCTCGGTCCTCGTGGAGGCGAAGGTGGCGGTTATAGCGTGGCGAATTCGGACGGAGCAGCTACGCGGGTGTGCCGGCCGTGTTTCAGTGGCACACGTGCGTGAGCAGAGGAAGTTCAGCCCGTGAGCAGAAAAACCCTGAGGTTCGCGGAGGAGTTGGCATAGCGAACCAATCCGGCTTATCGTCTCGTCCCCAGGATCCGCGACATCCAACAGCTCTTACCCTTCACCGATCGTCCGAGCAAGACCACGACACCTCGAGGAAGCTCGTGAACCCTCTTATCGAGCCTCTTCGGATCCCTTCGCCAGAACATCGTTGCCGTGGCAAAGCTGACTATCGTCGCCACGGATCACCGTGAGGAATACCTCTCCGGTTATTCTTCACCCACTACAGTTCCCTGGCAAACTTCTTCGTCACCCACGGAATCTCGTCACCGTCGAGTACTTCTCATTGCCGATCCTGTTCACCGCGGAAATTCACTTTCCACCTATTCTTCTCTACAGCCAAGGCTATCCCAAGGTTTGCCCTGATTCACTAAATCTTTTTAATGCCGGTGATCCCTTTGCCGGAATATTGTCAATATCTTCCTGCTATCTGTTTTTCCCTGACCAAGGACTGGATTGCTTTGATTTAGAAAATTCTAGGGTGTTTTCTGTAAGATTTCCAGAACTTTCTTTATTTCAAATCAGTGAACTTCTACATTTCATAGGTTTTCGTAAGAAGTTCATAAAAATACAAAATCAGTTTTGTTTGAAACCCTAGGTCAAAATTTACAAGTTATATGTTGTGATTTTGAGTTGAAAGTCTTTGATTTGTGGTCTAGGTTAACTATTAGGGAATGAATGCTTTATTGTACTTTATATTGTATGCTTGTGTTATAACTGAAAGGTAAATCATAGGATGTATGTCTTAAGTAGTGGTGTGTGATATCTGGTTAATCTTTTCACACGAGTGCTCATGTCCCTGCCATCAAGACGTTATCCTTGTCTTGATTGCAGTCTCCTTAGGTCCTATTCGTATAAAGATCCTTGTTAGTTCATGTATATCTGCTGCTTAGCCAATACATCTCGGCAGCTATGCTTCAGTGTTGGCTATCAGTTTAGCTGCTAAGCATCCGTTTCCTTGAGTCTATGATGTTCCTGTATAACAGCTGTCAGTCGATGCTTCTACCATCGGCTGGTTAGTTGATACGGTTGTTACCTTTCTAGTATTGACTACTGTCGATACAATTCCTTTATTCTATCCTACATCGGCTGCACATAGTCGATGTATCGGAGATGCACGCACAATCTTAAGATTCTTGCTATCGGCCAATCCAAGCCGATTCTAGTTATTTTCCATATCGGTCAAATATGGCCGATCAATCCTTAGTTTTTCCATCCTTATCCACACACTTCTGTCAATCGATTTATCGGTTGAGAGATCGGCTATATGTCTATCGGTCACATATCCTCAACCACACTCCAATCGGCTGTACGTCACTCAATTGTTGTGCTGACGTAATCGAGCCGACACAACCACACCTAGTTACCTAGAATAACACTTAAGCACATCAATCAGCTAAACCCCGTTGTTTCCAATTGGCTCTGTTGTAACCCTCAACAAGTAGCTGATTCTAATTAGTTGTTGCCCTATAGCTCTGTCTAGGTTTAGTTCAGATCTTTTTAGTTGTTATATGAGTGGTATGTTAAATGAGTGTTGACTTGCAACTTTGTTGTGAAGTAAAATAGTTTTATGTGCACCCTTTGAATGTAATGTTGCATTGCATGTAGATACGACTACTTCCGCAAACGGTACCTACAAGATCTCCTAGGAGTTTGCAGAGAAAGTTCCTAAAGACCAAGCAAATGTTACCAAGGGATTAACTGAAGCCCTGAACCAAAGTTCGGAAGATATTAACATCTCTAACTTCAGCCCCACCAGTAAAGGCAAGCCCCGGACATATCCCACTACTTTAATTACACTGCAATCTATGTCTATTTATATTATATCTTGCATTACGTCTAGGAGTTGAAGTGAAACCCTAGTTGCATGAGATCTTAGGAATCCAATGTATTGTACCCGAGTCCTTATCGCTTAGATGCTCTGCTAAATAGGACCGGTAAAAGTCGGGTGATTTCCTGTCACTCGCGCGATATAGGAGTTGCTTGTTTACAATTCTGCAACCACTATAAGGATAATGGACAGGGTCATGTGCTGTATCATGACCTAAGGTTTACCCTGTCTGTTTTGATAAAAGCTTTAAGGTCGAAATGTGTGGTAGTGGTGGCTAAGCGTTTGAAAGTACTAGCCACATGCCGTGAAATATGGTAAGCGGTAAGCCTAGTAACCAATCGGCCCGGCAAGTGGACATACCTCCCACCACTCGATCTTTATTTTATGTTCACACGCACTAACATGTGGGAGTACGTTTTGCAAGGCAGACAGGAATACGAGTTTTGTAGTCGTGCTACAGACGTATGTTCTGTACACATTGGGTGTGCGTACGGTCCTGCAGTCGCTTGTGGTGGCCCTGATCCACGACCTGGAATGAAAGGCAAACGGCTGCTTCGGAATTATCGTTGGATGTTCCAAGCGTGTGAGTTAGGTTTACCTTGCAAGGTTGAATCTCGATTCAGGAATCGTCCACCTCTCACGATGTATGAGACTGCTTATCCCTTCTGCCACATCGAGTAAAAAATGTAATTGTTGGTGGAATAATCTTGATGGATGATAATCTATATCTTGCTTGTTTAGTATAGGTGCTTACCTAGAATGGCTATTCAAGCTAGAATCTGAAAGCTAAAACTTGAAAGTAGGTTATACTCTTTATTGCTTTTCAGCTGAAAATAAACCCAGAACCTTTACAATGCCTCCATGAGTCTAGTTATGGGCTAAAATATACCCAATCCCGGGTAAGCCTTGCTGAGTATTAGTATACTCAGCCTTGCTAGTTATATGTTTTTCAGGAAACATCTTGAAGACCCTACTCTTCCTCTGCCTTGGCCCTGTGCTCTTCCGGATGGTTGGTCCGTGGAATGGGATCCGTCCCCGGCCAACATTGGTGATATCAAGTGATGTAGTGCCCGGGCTTAGCATGACATCCGTTTTGACGACGTGCTGTAGATCATCGCGTATGTTTTCCGCTACCAAAACCATAACTTTAATAGTTTGTAAGGTTTTCTCTAAATTTGAAACTTCGTACTGCTTTTAGAAACTCTTGTACTGTGATTTACTGTGATGTAAAATATGATGGTGACTGTATCTCAGGACTCACCTTCGTGTGAGATTACCTTATTGATCCTGTATTCGGTGGTTTATCGGGACGTTACCCGACAGGCCAAGGGATTATACCGTTTGAAGCACGTTGGAGCCCTCAGGAATGGACTCACGTACTTGAGCCGGTATAATTCAGGTTGGTTCTGCCACATCGGCCACTGTGGGAAAGCCCCCTCCGGTCATCCCCTCCCCTTTCCAAGACCTCCAGCAGATGGGCAATAACCCCCTGGTGCTTGCTGACCACCCCTTCCTCTACCCCCTGCCGTCCCCTCGCTGGAATTTGACCGGCAACCTCACTACCTTCTTCCCCGACGAGCCAAGGGTACATGTGCAATGTTTTCAAAAGTGTCAAGGGTGTCCCTGTAAAATTCCAAAGCCCCCCCCCAATTCAAAAGCTGTGAACTTCAAAAATTCATAGAAAATTGTATAAAGTTCAGAAAAATGCCAAACTAGATTTGTTGGAATCCTTGAGTTAAATTCGACTACTTTTGTATAGTAAAATTAAGCTATATATGTATATTTTCTGTTGTAGATTAAATACTAGAAAATAAGTGTTTTATTTGTATCTCATGTTGTAGGCATGTATTATATCTGAAATTTGGAACTTAGATTGTATGTGCAATGTATAGCTCTGTGTAAAAATCTCGAGTTCTTTACTGCTCATTTACTTACGTTTCAAGTACTTTTGTTATATGTTGATGAAATGATTAAATTTTTAATTAAGGATGTTTCTGTTAGTTTTTGTAATTGAAATTTATACCATAATTTTGTTTTTGAGTGTGTAATCCATAGTAAAAATATTAGGATTAATAGTAGGTCATACCCCAAGTTATGAATTTTTGGTTTGTTTCCAAAGATAATTGTTTTATACTAGCTTTTATTCCTGAAAAATTATGAAAATATTTTAAGATGTTACTCTAGATTAGTGTAGCATACCACAAATTTTTAACCCATGATCAGGTGTAAAATAACTAAAATAAATAGAACTTGATTAGTAGATCCATATTAAATAATAATTTAGGGTTTTTCAAGGTGATTAGCTAGTTAATTAAATAAAAGTGTTAAGTGTAATTAGTTTAGTAGTCAACCATGCTACTTCATGTAGTTAGTTAAATGTTTAGAGTTACCCCCCCGTCACTTAATATAACTAAGTATATGGGTTAATACCCGATAAATGACTGTCCAGTGGATGGCAACTGTATTGCTTGTTAGTATATAATGTTAAGTTCGATGGATTGCAACTTTGTCGTGAAGTAGAATAACAATCTACGCATTTTCTTAACTGCATCTTTTTCATCACATCTAGACTCGACGTTTCTTGCCGACGGTGATTATCAGATCTTTCCGGAATCCGAAAGGGAAGTCTCTGAAGACGCTGGGAACATCGTCAGAGAATCAACTGAAGCCCCGAACCCGAGTTCAGAAGAAATTATTAACATCTCTGACCCCAGCCCCGCCAGTGAAGGCAAGCCCCGGACATAAACTCACTATTTTATTTACACTGCAATCTACATTTATATATACTTGTGCATTATGTTCTTAGGAATTGTCTGGAAACTGTAGTTGCATAGTCCTAGGAACCGATGTACTGAATATTAGAACCTGAATCCGACTAGTGCTATGCTAATAGGACCGGTAGAAGTCAAGTGATATCCTGTCACTCGCGCGATATAGGAATTGATTGCTTACATACTGCAATCACTATAAGGATGACGGACGGGGTTATGAGTAGCATCTTGGAAAGAAAGGATACCCCGTCTGTGTTGATGAAGTTGTTTAAGGTCACAGTGTGTGGTAGTGGCAGTTAAGCGTTTGAAAGTACTAGCCACATGCCGCAAAATATGGTAAGTGGTAAGCCTAGTAACCAATCAGCCCGGCAAGTGGACTCGTCCCCCACCACTCGACTTTTATTTTATGTTTTCACGCACCGACTGTGGGAGTACTTCTGCAGAGCAGACGGGAATACGGTCATGTAGTCGCGCTACAGACGTATGTCCTGCACATTGGATGTGCGTATGGTCCAACAGTCGCTTGTGGTGGCTTTGTTCCACGACCCGGAATGAAAGGCAAACGGTTGCTTCGGAACGACCAGTTGGTGTTCCAAGCGTGTGAGTTAGGTTTACCTTCCAAGGGTTGAAATTCGATTCAGAATCGTCCGTTTCTCACGAAGATTGAGACTGCTTAACTCTTTTGCCACATAGAGTAACAAGGAAAAGTTTATGAGGAGTAATACTGATGTATGTGTGGCAGAACCAATCTGAATTACACCGGCTCAAGTACGCGAGTCCTCTCTGGAGGGCTACCTCGTGCTTCAAACGGTATAATCCTATTGGCCTGTCGGGTAACGTCCCGATAAACCACCGAACGCAGGATCCAACAAGGTACCTCACACGAAGGTAAGTCCAGAGATATAAATGCCAATACATTTTACACCACAGGCAGATATAATACAAAAATTTTACAAAGCATCAGTAGCTCCCACTGAGGGGAGATTATTACAAAACAGGTTTAAGTTATAAGTCAAGCAGCGGAGTTTAAAAGCGTAAACATTGTACATGTCGTTATTACAGATATTATGCTAGCTCTGGCATAATATTACTCGGCGGAATCTGTGTTGGCCGGGGACGGATCCCACTCCACGGACCAACCATCAGGCAAGGGATAGGGCCACGGTGTAATGAAAGCTGGCTCATCAGGGAGATTACCTGAAGTAGATCAACAAAAGCAAGGCTGAGTATACTAATACTCAGCAAGACTTACCCGGAATTGGGTATACCTTTAGCCCATAACTAGACTCATGAAGGCTTTTAGCTTTAGGTAGAGTTTTTAGCTGAAAAGCAACAAAGAGTAGATCCTTATTTTCAACTTTTAGCTTTCAGGTTCTAGTGGATTAACCATTCTAGGTAAGCATCTATAACTATTCAAACATGGTAGAATCTTTAATCGAACACCATCTTTGATAATCACAAAGTTGCTCTTATTACTCTATGTGGCAAAGGGGGTAAGCAGTCTCATTCATCGTGAGAGGCGGACGATTCCTGAATCGAGATTCAAAACCATGCAAGGATAAACCTAACACACACGCTTGGAACACCAAAGGGTCGTTCCGAAGCAACCGTTTGCCTTTCATTCCGACTCGTGGATCAGATCCACCACAAGCGACTGCAGGACCATACGCACTTCCAAAGTGCAGGACGTACGTCTGTAGCGCGACTACAAAACCCGTACTCCTAGTTGCCCAGCAACACGTATTCCCACACGTCGAACTAAGTAACCAAAAGAAGCAAATACATGTGGTGGGGGGTATGTCCACTCCTCGGGCCGATTGGTTACTAGGCTTACCGCTTACCATATTTCACGGCATGTGGCTAGTACTTTCAAACGCTTAACCACCGCTACCACACACTGCGGCCTTATCCAGTTCAACAACACAGACGGTGTATCACCTCAACCATGATACCGAATAAAACTCCCGTCCGTCATCCTTATAGTGATAACATGAAAGTAAACATCACAATTCCTATATCGCGCGAGTGACAGGAAATCACTCGACTTCTACCGGTCTTATTAGCATAGCAGCTACTCGGACTCAAGTACTATTATTCAATACATTGGTTCCTAGGATTCATGCATCTAGGGTTTCAAACAATTCCTATAAACTTAATGCATAGAATACATAAATAAATATAGAGTGCAGTGTAATAAAAATAGTAGGTTATGTCCGGGGCTTGCCTTCGCTGGTAGGGTTGGGGTTAGTCAAATTAATATCTTCCGAACCGGGGTTCGGGGCTTCAGAGAATTCCGCGACGAGATTCTCGGGGTCTTCAGAATAAACTCCTTCTGGTTCCGGAATCAACTGATAATCTCCGTCGGCGAGAGTGGTCGAATCTATATGATATGCAAGATGGAGTTTAATGAATGTATATACTTTCATTTCAATTCATGATAAAGTTGCAATCCAAATAAAGGAACATTACATTTCGACAATCAACCTAACTATCTTGTACTGGGCAGTCATTTATTGAGTATTAAGTATCTTATCTAGATACATTAAATAACTAAGTTAACTTTACTAAATATCTAACTAGTGGCATAGAGCAACAGGTTGGGGTGGTGCCCAATAACTAAGTTAAATCCTTTTATCTATTGCTTGTATTATTGATTTATATGAAGTCCATATTGATACTAAATTATGTACTATTATAACATGTTCAATTTGTTTTAGTTGTTTCCCACCTAATCTTAAGTTGGAAATTTGGTAATAAACTACACTATTATAAAACAGTACTAGAAAAATAATTTCTTGATTTTAGAGCATTTAATTTATTCATAAATTTTTATGAACTAGAACTATGGGTCATGAATTTTTTTTTGAATCTAAACTTAAATTCATGGCTGAGGTTACATTAGGCCTCTGACTTTCAAATTTTTATCTTAGATTACTTCTATTGTAACAAAGCTAAGATAAATTTTTCAGCCCTAAATATGAAGGAATACATTTGGAATTAAATTAAGTAACTTTTATCAACATATAACAAAAAGTACTCGAAATCTAAGCAAATGAACAGTAAAGTACTCGAACTTTTTACACAGAGCTATACATAGCACATACAGTCTAAGTTCCAAATTTCAGCTATAACACATGTATACAACATGAGATATAATTAAAACACTTATTTTCTAATATTTAATCTACATCAGAAAATATACACCTACAGCTCAAACTTCCTAAATAAAAGTAGTCGAGTTTTACTTAAGGATTCCAACAAAATTTAGTTTGCATTTTTATGATTTTTCCTCGAATTGATACAGAATTTCTAAGTTGACAACATTATTTACACAAGGGGGTCTTTCGGTACTATTCAGCTGAGTCTATAGCCTTACAGAAAACCCCTTGGGTTTTCAAGTCTTCTAACCCGTGGTCCTTAGGCTGGAGACCGAAGCAGAGCAAGGCGGGGGCGGCGGTGTTCCGGCGACGGCGGTCACCGGCGGCGAGGTCCAAGGGCAGGGAAAGACTCAGGGGCTTACGGTGGTCCTGTTGCGCCACTTGTCGAGGGCTGGGGTGGCCGGAATAGTAGGACTCGACGAGGACCCAAGATTGTGGCAGCGAGGTCTCCGTCGACGGCGAGGTTCCAGCGATCAACGTCGGCAAAGGACATGCGCACGAGAACCAGTGAGTCACGGGGAACGTGTAGGTACAACCAATTGGAAGGATTCGTGTCGGATTTGAAGTGACCGACGGAGACAGTAGCGGCGGCGGCGAAGAAGAACGCCGGCGAGCGTCGGGGAGGCGCGGTGGTGGACTAGAGAGCTAATGGATGGGTCGGGGAGCTTCACAGAGATGATGTAGTGCTAGCTAGAGGGTTGTTATGGCGTGGGAGGGCCCGGAGCGAGCTGCCCACGGTGGGGGTCGAAGGCGGCGACGGCGGCGCTCGTCGGAGGCGATGTTCCAGTGGGAATTGGGAGGCAACAGAGGGTCGTCGAGCACGAGCAAGCAACGGGAAAGCTTGCACGAGGATGGATTGGGGCGGAGGAGGTCTGGTGTTGGCTGTCCACGGGCGTGCCGTGCGTGGCCGGAGCGGAAGAGGACGGCGACGGAGGGATGTGGCTCGGATGCTCGGAATTGGGCACTGGGAGTAGCAGAACAGGATGTAGGCGTTGAAGTGGTGCTGCTGCACGCGAGAGACCGAAAGTTAAGGCACGGCGGTGGGCTGTCCACGGCGACGAGGAGGTGGCGGCCGGCGGAGGCTCGGGGTCGTCGTGGCGCGCGCGAGGCCAGGAAGGGAGGGGAACAGCGGCGGGGAAAGCAAGGGGCGACACGTGGGCACGTGCAGAAACTGGAGGTGGAGCTCGGGGTCCTGTGCCGGCGGTCAGCGGCGGAGGCAGAGCGGAGCAGAGGGGAAGCGGTGGTGCCAGAGGAAGACGAAGCAGGGAGGTGTCAGGGGGGCTTTTTTGCAATTCCCAAAAAGTTCAGGGACCTCTCTGTAAACCAAAATTTCTCACTGCTACAAAGGTCAAATGAGAAAACGCTCAACATGAAAGTTGTAGAGAATTTCAAATCCTACAATAATGCTTTAGGGTTCAAGTTCAAAATCTCATAGGATACAGTATCTATTTTAACTTTTGAACACAATTCAAATTATAAACTTTGTGTTATAATTCAAACAAAATGCTTTAATGTTTAGGTTCTTTTTGCAAGATTTCTTGCAGTAATCATTACTAGTCCTTTTTACACTTTAGCCCTTACGTAAATCTGAGTTTTACTTTTATCTTTTAACCATTTCACAGGTAAACCCTTATATTTGTGTTAATTACACATAGATCCTTAGTTTCATACAAAGTCTATTTCTCTTAGATTTTAACTTAATATTTGTACCTTTCTTCTCTATAGTCATTTGAATTTAACATTTAAGAACATTTTCACACAATTGTACATAAGGACTTATAAAATTCATAATTTACAAATACACCCCTAGTTCTCTGTACAAACCTTAATATACATACAACACACTAATACATAGGGTCTATATTCTAATTACAGGAATGTTACAACCTTCCCCCCTTAAAAAGAATCTCGTCCCGAGATTCCGAAGCTGAACAAAATTGAATGATTAGTTTTGGGGATTGGCTTGAAGGAAATCTGGAAAATTCCGTTGAAGATAAGGCTCAGTTTCCCAAGTCGCTTCTTCCTCGGTGTGATGATCCCATAAGATTTTGTACATCCTAACTGCCCTTCTTCTGGTGAGCCTTTCCTTGGTATCCAAGATTTGAAGAGGTTGTTCGATGTACGATAGATCGGGTTCAATCTCAATGGCACATGTCTCAACGATTTCCGTGGGTATTTTAACACACTTCTTAAGTTGAGAAACATGGAAGACATCATGAATGGCAGCCAATTGAGACGGAAGACGAAGTTTGTAAGCCACTGGGCCACAAACATTGAGAATTTCGAAGGGTCCGACATACCGGGGTGCTAATTTCCCTTTTATGCCGAAACGTTGGACACCTTTGGTAGGAGATACCCGGAGATAGACAAAATCTCCTATTTGGAATTGTAGAGGTTTCCTCCTCTTATCTGCATAGCTCTTCTGTCTGGACTGAGCGGTTTTAAGATTAGATTGAATAATCTTAACCTTATCTTCGGCTTCAATGACTAAGTCGGGTCCGAAGACTTTGCGTTCACCAGTCTCTGACCAACTCAAAGGAGTTCGGCATCTGCGACCATATAACGCTTCAAAAGGAGCCATTTGAAGACTAGCTTGATAACTATTGTTGTAAGCAAATTCAGCTAGAGCAAGGCACTTGTCCCAACTTGTACCATAGTGAATAATACAAGCTCGGAGCATGTCTTCCAGAATTTGATTAACTCGCTCAGTCTGTCCATCCGTCTGGGGATGATACGCAGAGCTTCGAATCAACTTGGTTCCTAGAGCTAGTTGTAATTGCTCCCAAAATCGTGCAATAAATTGGGGCCCTCGATCAGAGATGATGGTTTTTGGAACCCCATGTAATCGAACGATTTGATCTAGATAGATCTCTGCATACTTCTTAGTTGAATAAGTGGTATGCACAGGAAGAAAATGAGCTATTTTTGTGAGTCTATCAATGATTACCCATATGGAGTCATGCTTTTGAGATGTGTTGGGAAGACCGACAATAAAATCCATGCTAATGTCTTCCCATTTCCATGACGGAATGGGTAATGGCTGAAGTGTACCAGAGGCTTTTAAGTGGCTAGCTTTGACTCTCTGGCAGGTATCACACTCGGACACATATTTAGCAATTTCTCTCTTCATTCTGGTCCACCTAAAATGTTGTCGTAAATCTTGATACATCTTGGTGCTACCAGGATGAATAGAGAACTTGGATAAATGTGCCTCATCAAGGATTTGTTTGCGAAGTGGATGATCCTTAGGCACAACAATTCGATCATCGAACCACAGGACTCCTTGATGATCAGTGTGAAAACACCTATATTTAGCTTCTCCCTGAGATAGCTTTGATTTGATGATTTTGATACCCTCATCATGTAGTTGCGACATGATGATTTTATCTCGGAGGGTAGACTCAATAGATAGCAAATTCAGACTACCTTGAGGAATGATCTCTAAATTGAGTTTTCTCATCTGATGGCAGAGAGTGTCACTGAAAGTTGCTACGGATAAACAATGACAGTGTGCTTTGCGGCTAATTGCATCCGCAACGACATTGGCTTTGCCAGGATGGTAATGTACCTCAAGGTCATAGTCTTTGATCAACTCTAACCAACGCCTTTGCCTCATATTTAGATCAGCTTGAGTGAAAATATACTTGAGGCTCTTATGGTCAGTGTAAATGTTACACTTAGCGCCCATAAGATGATGTCTCCAGATCTTGAGGGCATGAACGACTGATGCTAATTCAAGATCATGCGTTGGATAGTTTTGCTCATGAGTCCGAAGTGCTCTTGATGCATAGGCAATGACCGGATTGTTCTGCATAAGAACACAACCAAGGCCAGTTCCAGAAGCATCGCAATAGACATCAAAAGGTTGAGTGCTATCTGGCTGAGCTAGCACTGGAGCAGTTGTCAGAAGTTTTCTCAAGGTATGGAATGCTTCCTCACATTTGTCATTCCAGCAGAATTTAACTTCTTTCTTTAATAGCTCAGTCATGGGTTTAGCTATTTGGAAAAGTCTGGAATGAATCGGCGATAATATCCCGCCAATCCAAGGAAACTTCGAATTTGATGAACTGAAGTTGGAGGTTTCCAGTCCATAACCTCTTGGACTTTGGTTGGATCAACCGATATGCCTTCACTTGAAATAGTATGCCCCAAGAATTTCACACTATCCAGCCAAAATTCACATTTTGAAAATTTGGCATAAAGGCGATGATCACGTAGTCGTTGAAGAACGACACGTAAATGATTAGCATGGTCTTCTTGGTTTTGGAGTATATTAGAATGTCATCGATGAAGACCACGACGAATTTATCAAGTTTCGGCATAAATACGGAATTCATGAGATACATAAAATATGCCGGTGCATTAGTAAGTCCAAATGACATAACCAGATATTCATAAAGTCCATATCTGGTCGAGAAGGCCATTTTTGGAATATCACAAGGCCTAATCTTGATCTGATGATAACCAGAGCGTAAGTCAATCTTAGAGAAGACCTTAGCCCCAGCTCGCTGATCAAACAAAATGTCAATGCGGGGAAGAGGGTACTTATTTTTTATAGTAACCGCATTGAGTGGACGGTAATCGACACATAGCCTTAGGCTATCGTCTTTCTTCTTGACAAAGAGGGCAGAACAACCCCAGGGTGAGGCACTTGGACGTATATATCCCTTATCAAGAAGATCCTAGAGCTGAATTTTCAGTTCTACTAATTCATTTGGAGGCATGCGATACGGCCTCTTTGAAATTGGAGCAGTGCCCGGTTGAAGTTCAATGATGAACTCGATGTCTCTATCTGGTGGCATTCCAGGCAAGTCGTCTGGAAAGACATCGGGGTATTCACATACTATAGGGATATCTTTGACTTGGATATTTGTGATGGTATAAGTGCAAGGATGCAGACATTCTGGCTGCGGCAGATAAAGGGTGATGATCCCATAGTATGGTGAATCAATTTCAACAACTCGGGAAGAAATATCTAGCCGTACTTAATGTTTAGTCATCCAGTCGGTCCCAAGTATGACATCAATACCCTCTAAACTGAGTAAAACCAAATCAGTTTTGATCTCTTTACTACCCAGTTGAATTGGCACACTTTTAACTATTTGGTTGGAAGTAATATTTCCTCCAGGGGTAGAGATCAGATATGACCCTTGAGTGTAACAAGTATCAAGTCCTATTCGGGTACCACAGTTGTTACTAATGAAACTATGTGTTGCTCCTGAATTAAATAATGTAACAACTGGTTTGTGGTGGATAGAGAATGTACCCGACATGACGGAAGCTCCATCCGGAAGTTCTGCCAGAGTGGTGAAGTTAATCCGTCCTTGCCGGACTTGCATCATCGGTTTCTTGCCCTTATTCTGGTTACCCTGAATAGAGCTTTGCCCTGGATTAGGTTTCTTGGGCCGCGGACAATCTCGGATAAAATGATCCGCACTCCCGCAATTGAAACAGCGATAATTGCTGCTTCTCTGTGGCACTTGTTGAACAGTTGGCAGTGGGCCAGATGGTTGTGATTGTTGCTGAGGAATGGGAGGTCTATACCTTCCCTGCTGTTGGGGCGGCCTGAAAACCAATCTACCAGTTGGGGCATTCCGCTGCGGTGCTCTGAACGATGTATTGGGAACAACCCGATACCTCGGTGGTTGCGCACTCGAGGTCCAGTAGGGTTCTTCCGCTTTTTCTCGACAGAATGCGCCAAAATGCAATCTTCTTGAGTTAAGGCCATATTAACCAACTCACTGAAAGTATTAGCCCTTACAAGATTCAGGCGTTCTTTGAGCTTGGTGTTAAGGCCCCGACGGAAACGGTCTTGTTTCTTGGCATCATTATTTGCATGATATCCTGCATACTGGCACAGATGATTGAAATTCTGTGCGTACTGCAGAACTGTACTGGTGCCTTGAGTAAGAGCCAGGAATTCATTCAATTTTCGCTCTAGTAATCCTGCTGGAACATAATGTGCTCTGAAGGCTGTCCGAAACTCATCCCAAGTGATAATATGCCCTGCAGGTTGCATGGCATAGTAATTGTCCCACCAAATCCGAGCAGCACCACGAAGTTGTTGGGCGGCAAAGGAAGCTTTGCTAGAGTCCGCACAAGGTATTGTCAATAAAGCGAACTTCGATTCAATTATATGGAGCCAAGCATCGGCATCCAAAGGTTCCTCGGCTTTACTGAAAAAGGTGGCTGAGTACTGATGAAATCTTGGTAACTAGCCACAGGAGGATTGCGATCATCACGGCCTCCTCAGAATTGTTGATGCTGCTGGTTCTGCTGTGCTTGTACCAGCAGGTTGAGCAGCTCCGTTTGCCGAGCCATAACTTCGGCAAGGTTGGGAGGAGGTGGTGGCGGTTGTTGAGAACTGCTGGCCTGATCAGCCCGGAAACCTTCCGGGGTTCCGCGCGTGGCTCCAACCATCTGAAATAAAGGAGATGTCCATCATTAACCATATAGCCTTACTCCCAATTTCAGAAGACATAATACTTAGATAAACAGTGCACATACTACATTCAATCATCTCATTTCAGAATCATAAGGATAATGAACAGGATGATAAAATAGGAAACTTATATTACAATATGGTTCTGATTATTCTCCGCATCACATGTCCGAAAGATCCTACGCAGGCCATCTATGTTACAACAAATGGGATGAGATTTAGCTAAGTTACACACTACCTAGGTTATTACACTCCCATATGTTACATCTAACTAGTCGACGATTTACGACACTAGAAATCGTCGAAGTTGCCTATAGACGACTGACTGCCAGAGGGAGAATGATAGGACTAAAAACAGGATCCCCATGCTCAGAGTCAATCTCTGAAACACCCTCAATCTCTTCTGGGTCTTCTTCTTCTTCTTCAGGCATTATGGGTATAGCGGGATGTATCGGTTGCTGCTGCAGTTCCTCAATGTGAGCCTGGGCATCATTAGCCACAAGTATCAGATCATGAATTTGTGCCTGTAGGAACTCAATAACAGTGTCACGCTGAGTGATAATATGATCACTCTCATTGATCTGATCTTCTCGATGGAGGATTGTCTCATCCCTTGCTGCAATGATTTCATCCTTTTGAGTCACCAAGGCTTGTAATTCCACTATTTGGGTCACTTGATGGTCAGCATTCCGATAGTGGCTTTGAGCCACACCAGTTATCTGATTCATACCATGACGCAGTAGAATTTGGTAATGATGTTGCAAATCCATGAACCTGGTAATGATACGGACGGTTTCTTCAGCCAGATCTCCTAGCATATGACCAAGATGCTCTGTCCAAAAATTCCATTCCGAATTATCAGGGTCAATGGTAGGAAATAAACCAATAGGATATGCGGCAACTTCAGTCGGATGCTGATTGCAGAAAAGTTTGATAGCTTCCAAGGCAGCAGTTTCGAGGGTATCAACCAGACGATATCCAACCACTTCCACTTCTATGGGATGTCATGAGGAGCGGAAAAGGGTGTTGAGGAATTGTCATCTTAACCCTGCACCGAGGAACTCCTTCTTCATGATATTCTACCCCATCAACAGAGGAGGCTCTGTATAATGAAACAGACTCAAGGATTCCCACAAGAGACGAGGAAATCCTTCCCAGTGCAGAGCATTGGTGTGAAAGTGCCCCTCCTGATCCCAAGAGTCATTAGCAGGAGCAGCCATCTGCGACAGCAATGCAAATGTAAGATATTTTTACCCTGTGGAGAATTTACAAGGTAAAGGGTTTAAGATAGCTGATTCTGATAACAGCAAAGGCTGGAAATCAGATGGATATCTAAGATACCTAACTAAAGATTCTTACTTACCCAAACTAAGAAAAAAACCAACATGTATCTATTTTTAAGATAACACATAATTATGCATTGATTTTGTTGATTAGTGTATATGCATGCACGCACTAATCGACCTCTCAACCAAAAATAACTGCCGAATATCTTCGGACTTACGTAATTAATCTCGGTGGCATATTTCATACGTCTCTCACTATTAACTAGTCGATAGATCCTATCCGTCCTAGTTTCGGAATCGTGGTTAGTGTGCCTGCAGAAAACCACAATGCATATATATATATATATATATATCCAATGAACCTTTCATGCCAGCATGTCATGAAAGCATCCCCATTCATTACTGTTTACTATAGAAACAGCATCTGTACAATTACCGCCGACAGACAACGTTAACATACGTTATCAATAACGTATTCACGGGGGTACCGCAAAATGCAGGGGATGAACAGCGATCGCCATACCCTGCGGAACCATATACTCCCAATGTAGTCAACCGAAGTTGGTACATTGGCAGCATCTCAAGTAGGCCACTGCTTGAGAAACAGCGTTCGGTTCGCATCACCGACAGGAAGGCCAAGCTCCCTCAGTTGGCTGAGGATCCTTACCTTCTTACCTCACGATCGAAGATTGCCGTTACAGAAAGTAAGGTTGGTTGTGCATAAATTTAAGTTTCAACAGAAAAGTAATGCTGGAAGTTAGAGTTATATATATATATGTTACAGCCACCTCTAATTTTCCCTTAAATATCACCCTAGGGCTTTACGTACTAAGCACAACCTTAACGAATCCAACGTACCTTTTGCAAAATACTTTGTTGGTCAAATTTATACCGAAAGTATTTTTTTAAGGCACTTTATATCTCTAGTGTACACTTGTTAGCTCTGATACCAGCTGTGACAGAACCAACCTGAATTACACCGGCTCAAGTACGCGAGTCCTCTCTGGAGGGCTACCTAGTGCTTCAAACGGTATAATCCTATTGGCCTGTCGGGTAACGTCCCGATAAACCACCGAATGCAGGATCCAACAAGGTACCCCACATGAAGGTGAGTCCAGAGATATAAATGCCAATACATTTTACACCACAGGCAGATATAATACAAAAATTTTACAAAGCATCAGTAGCTCCCACTGAGGGGAGATTATACAAAACAGGTTTAAGTTATAAGTCAAGCAGCGGAGTTTAAAAGCGTAAACATTGTACACGTCGTTATTACAGATATTATGCTAGCCCTGGCATAATATCACTCGGCGGAATCTGTGTTGGCCGGGGACGGATCCCACTCCACGGACCAACCATCAGGCAAGGGATAGGGCCACGGTGTAATGAAAGCTGGCTCATCAGGGAGATTACCTGAAGTAGATCAACAAAAGCAAGGCTGAGTATACTAATACACAGCAAGACTTACCCGAATTGGGTATACCTTTAGCCCATAACTAGACTCATGAAGGCTTTTAGCTTAGGTAGAGTTTTAGCTGAAAAGCAACAAAGAGTAGATCCTTATTTTCAACTTTTAGCTTTCAGGTTCTAGTGGATTAACCATTCTAGGTAAGCATCTATAACTATCCAACATGGTAGAATCTTTAATCGAACACCATCTTTGATAATCACAAAGTTGCTCTTGTACTCTATGTGGCAAAGGGGGTAAGCAGTCTCATTCATCGTGAGAGGCAGACGATTCCTGAATCGAGATTCAAAACCTTGCAAGGATAAACCTAACACACACGCTTGGAACACCAAAGGGTCGTTCCGAAGCAACCGTTTGCCTTTCATTCTGACTCGTGGATCAGATCCACCACAAGCGACTGCAGGACCATACGCACTTCCAAAGTGCAGGACGTACTCTGTAGCGCGACTACAAACCCATACTCCTGGTTGCCCAGCAACACGTATCCCACACGTCGAACTAAGTAACCAAAAGAAGCAAATACATGTGGTGGGGGTATGTCCACTCCTCGGGCCGATTGGTTACTTGGCTTACCGCTTACCATATTTACGGCATTGGCTAGTACTTTCAAACGCTTAACCACCGCTACCACACACTGCGGCCTTATCCAGTCAACAACACAGACGGGGTATCACCTCAACCATGATACCGAATAAAACTCCCGTCCGTCATCCTTATAGTGATAACATGAAAGTAAACATCACAATTCCTATATCGCGCGAGTGACAGGAAATCACTCGACTTCTACCGGTCTTATTAGCAAGCACTACTCGGACTCAAGTACTATTATTCAATACATTGGTTCCTAGGATTCATGCATCTAGGTTCAAAACAATTGCTATAACTTAATGCATAGAATACATAAATAAATATAGAGTGCATGTAATAAAAAAAGTAGGTTATGTCCGGGGCTGCCTCGCTGGTAGGGTTGGGGTTAGTCAAATTAATATCTTCCGAACCGGGTTCGGGCTTCAGAGAATTCCGCGACGAGATTCTCGGGTCTTCAGAATAAACTCCTTCTGGTTCCAAATCAACTGATAATCTCCGTCGGCGAGAGTGGTCGAATCTATATGATATGCAAGATGGAGTTTAATGGAATGTATATACTTTCATTTCAATTCACGATAAAGTTGCAATCCAATAAAGGAACATTACATTTCGACAAATCAACCTAACTATCTTGTACTGGGCAGTCATTTATTGAGTATTAAGTATCTTATCTAGATACATTAAATAACTAAGTTAACTTTACTAAATATCTAACTAGTGGCATAGAGCAACAGGTTGGGGTGGTGCCCAATAACTAAGTTAAATCCTTTTATCTATTGCTTGTATTATTGATTTATATGAAGTCCATATTGATACTAAATTATGTACTATTATAACATGTTCAATTTGTTTTAGTTGTTTTCCACCTAATCTTAAGTTGGAAATTTGGTAATAAACTACAGTATTATAAAACAGTACTAGAAAAATAATTTCTTGATTTTAGAGCATTTAATTTATTCATAAATTTTTATGAACTAGAACTATGGGTCATGAATTTTTCTTTGAATCTAAACTTAAATTCATGGCTGAGGTTACATTAGGCCTCTGACTTTCAAATTTTTATCTTAGATTACTTCTGTTGTAACAAAGCTAAGATAAATTTTTCAGCCCTAAATATGAAGGAATACATTTGGAATTAAATTAAGTAACTTTTATCAACATATAACAAAAAGTACTCGAAATCTAAGAAAATGAACAGTAAAGTACTCGAACTTTTTACACAGAGCTATACATAGCACATACAGTCTATGTTCCAAATTTCAGCTATAACACATGTATACAACATGAGATATAATTAAAACACTTATTTTCTAATATTTAATCTACATCAGAAAATATACACCTACAGCTCAAACTTCCTAAAAAAAGTAGTCGATTTTACTTAAGGATTCCAACAAAATTTAGTTTGCATTTTTATGATTTTTCTCGAATTGATACAGAATTTCTAAGTTGACAACATTATTTACACAAGGGGGTCCTTCGGTACTATTCAGCTGAGTCTATAGCCTTACAGAAAACCCCTTGGGTTTTCAAGTCTTCTAACCCGTGGTCCTTAGGCTGAGACCGAAGCAGAGCAAGGCGGGGGCGGCGGTGTTCCGGCGACGGCGGTCACCGGCGGCGAGGTCCAAGGGCAGGGAAAGACTCAGGGGCTTACGGTGGTCCTGTTGCGCCACTTGTCGAGGGCTGGGGTGGCCGGAATAGTAGGACTCGACGAGGACCCGAGATTGTGGCGGCGAGGTCTCCGTCGACGGTGAGGTTCCGGCGATCAACGTCGGCAAAGGACCTGCGCACGAGAACCAGTGAGTCACGGGGAACGTGTAGGTACACCAATTGGAAGGATTCGTGTCGGATTTGAAGTGACCGACGGAGACAGTAGCGGCGGCGGCGAAGAAGAACGCCGGCGAGCGTCGGGGAGGCGCGGTGGTGGACTAGAGAGCTAATGGATGGGTCGGGGAGCTTCACAGAGATGATGTTATGCTAGCTAGAGGGTTGTTATGGCGTGGGAGGGCCCGGAGCGAGCTGCCCACGGTGGGGTCGAAGGCGGCGACGGCGGCGCTCGTCGAGGCGATGTTCCAGTGGAATTGGGAGGCAACAGAGGGTCGTCGAGCACGAGCAAGCAACGGGAAAGCTTGTACGAGGATGGATTGGGGCGGAGGAGGTCTGGTGTTGGCTGTCCACGGGCGGTGCCGTGCGTGGCCGGAGCGGAAGAGGACGGCGCGGAGGGATGTGGCTCGGATGCTCGGAATTGGGCACTGGGAGTAGCAGAACAGGATGTAGGCGTTGAAGTGGTGCTGCTGCGCGCGAGAGACGAGGAAAATTAAGGCCCTGTGGGTGCTCCATGGCGACGAGGAAGGTGGCGGCCGGCGGAGGCTCTGGGTCGTCGTGCGCGCGCGAGGCCAGGAAGGAGGGGAACAGCGGCGGGGAAGCAAGGGGCGACACGTGGGTGCAGAGGCTGGAGGTGGAACTAGGGCCGTGCCGGCGGTCAGCGGCGGGGCAGAGCGGAGCAGAGGGGAAGCGGTGGTGCAGAGGAAGACGAAGCAGGGAGGTGTCAGGGGGGCTTGTTTGCAATTCCTAAAAAGCAGGGACCTCT